>NC_142929.1:34315106-34615106 GCF_046866305.1 Octopus bimaculoides | reverse complement strand
TGGAATGGCGAGCATTCTTTTGTGTAATTGGTAACATGGCAAGTGACAGGGCTGTCCATTAGTTTGCCAATTGTTATTCTTTTCTGGCCAAATTGCTACTTGTAATATCTAATGTTACATTTCCATTTTCATTTTTTTTCTCCAGAGATTTAAGTGGATATTTCAAACACCCACGCCGCCATAGACTGAGTGTGCGTAATACCAAAGTTTTGCGTAATGGTGTGTTCTGTATGGAAAATCTGCCAACTTTATTAATATCCCATGCTTGTTCATTTGTTTTGGGGGCAGCAGTGTAAGTATTTTCTTTAATTGTCTTTATTTTTATTTTTCTTCTTTTAAATGTATTTTCGTAAGCATTGTTATCATCATCACTTTAATGCCCACTTTTCCATGCTTGCAAGGGTCAGACGAAATTTGTCAAGGTAAATTTTCTACAACTACATGCTCTTCTTGTCACTGATTATCACCTGTTTCCAAGCAAGGTAATATTTCCACATATCTAAATTTCACAGAAAACTGGAAACAAACAACATTGCTTGTATGATGGTATTGCTTGCTTACCACTATCATATGACATCAAGACAAGGAGACACGCAAACATGCACACACGCATTTACATATATATGACAGGCTTCTTACGAAATCCATGCACATGGCTTTGGTTGGCCCAAAACTATAGTAGAGGGAACTTACTTGAGGCACCATGCAGTGGGACTGAACCCAAAACCACATGGCTGGGAAGCAAGCTTCTTAACAACACATCCACCCTGGTGCCTCATAGCTATGCCTGCACAAATAATAGATATTGTCATAAGGAATACTTACATAAATTATTGGCACTTTCTGTTCATACATTAATTGGAATAAGGCATGGACATTATGGACTGCAATCCAGAGGTCTCTACCAAATGGAGTGTCTGGAGGGTCTCCAGAGATAATGTGAAAAGTTATTGAAAATATCAATATCACTAAGGTCCTCACAGTATTTGTGACCCAGGGGTTTCCAAAATTTCAATCTGGATCTAGATGGACTTTTAATAAATACTACAACAATAAGATATTTTTTTATCTTTTATCTTTTACTTGTTTCAATCAATGGACTGCAGCCATGCTGGAGCACCTCCTTAAAAGAATTTAGCGAAACATAAGTACCCCAGTACTTATGTTTTCCTTTTAAGTCTGACTTATTCTATCAGTTTCTGTTACCAAACTACTAAGTTATAAGGATGTAAACAAACCATG
The DNA here is from genome assembly GCF_046866305.1 of Octopus bimaculoides. NCBI lineage: Eukaryota > Metazoa > Mollusca > Cephalopoda > Octopoda > Octopodidae > Octopus > Octopus bimaculoides. The sequence continues at coordinate 34,613,864 of NC_142929.1, read as the reverse complement.
ACTGGTTGTTAAGCAGTGGAGGAAGAGTGACAGATACATGCACACACGTAAACATCACACACACACACACACAGATATGGTGATGCAAACAGGAAAAATAGAACTCAGAATATGAGTATACTTTTATTAATATTTAACAGAACCAACAAAGTAACTTAAGGGCCAAGAGTTTGCTGCATTGGCCTTTTTGGCCCTTGAATCACTCTGTTGCTTCTGCTAAATATTAATATATATATATATATATATATATATATATATATATATATATATATATATATATATATATACAGAGAGAGAGAGGTTATGAGAGGTGATGGTGTCAAGAAGACCCAAAGGTGTCAGGTAATGCTGAGTAAGTGCTATGGACAGACTATAGTTGAGCTCCAGGTTCGATAATTATACGAACGAGGAGTCCAACATAGGTCATATATTAGCATGCATATATATATATATAAAAATTAACAGAATGAGATAAAAAAAATCAAAGGCTATGAAAGATTTCAGAACATTTAGCTGTAAGACCTTCTCTTTATAAATGTTCTGAAATCTTTCATTGCCTTGGATTTTTTATATCTCATTCTGTTAATTTATATGTATATATATATATATATGATAATACAAATGATATGTGAGCATATGCATATATACATACATATATGTATATACCTACATCTACATGTATATATAGATGCATATCCGGGTACAGGATGTCAAAAAAACGTGGACAAAAAAGGAACGGAAACATAAAGCACAAAAAACAGACTTTTTTTACGGACAACAGAATGAACACATAGGAAAACAGACAAGCCACATATGGAACTTTTCCTTCATCAGCTGCCTCTATTCTAAACTAGGCGTTTATATATATATATATATTTATATTTATATTTATATATATATATATATATATATATATATATATATATATATAAACAATATATGAGTATATGCATATATATGTACATGTATGTATATACCTTCATCCACATGTACATATAGATACATAACTGGGTACATGACGTGGCAAAAGAACCCCCGCGTTTCGAAGAATTAAGGCAGTACGCATCATTAAAATGGTTCTTCCCACGAACACAAATTGGATTGTTTTCGTGGAGGGTAGTGGTGGACGGAAAACAAGACAGGAAGACGAAATGGTGAAATAAACAAACAAAAAGGCTGTACAGCCAGACGTGAAGTGTGTATGTATTGAACGCTGTGAAGCACGAACAGGAGGGGCAAAGACGTACGTGCGAGCTTGAGGAGTCCAAGAACGAAAATGAGCAACGGGAGGTAGAGAGGGAGAGAGATAGTAGTAGTAACAGTGGGAGGCGAAGGACGAGCAGCGAGAGATAGTAGTGACAGGAAGAGGCGAAGAACAGTAGAGGGAAGAATGAGAGGGGGAGATAGAGATAGAGAGAATCGCGTTAGAAAAATAGTTAAAACTTACTGTATAAAGGTTAACGCGTGCGTTCTGTCGTGATACAAACAATATATGAGTATATGCATATATATGTACATGTATGTATATACCTTCATCCACATGTACATATAGATACATAACTGGGTACATGACGTGGCAAAAGAACATGGACAAAATGGTAAACAAGGTGCAACAAACAAGCAGGCCACATAGAAACATCCCCTTCATCAGCTGCCACCATTAAAACCCCGGCGTTTCGAAGAATTAAGGCAGTACGCATCGTTAAAATGGTTCTTCCCACAAACACAAATTGGATTGTTTTCGTGGAGGGTAGTGGTGGACGGAAAACAAGACAGGAAGACGAAACGGTGAAATAAACAAACAAAAGGCTGTACAGCCAGACGTGAAGTGTGTATGTATTGAACACTGTGAAGCACGAAGAGGAGGGGCAAAGACATACGTGTGAGCTTGAGGAGTCCAAGAACGAAAATGAGCAACAGGAGGTAGAGAGGGAGAGAGATAGTACTAGTAACAGTGGGAGGCGAAGGACGAGCAGCGAGAGATAGAGAGAGATAGTAGTGACAGGGAGAGGCGAAGAACAGTAGAGGGAAGAATGAGAGGGGGAGATAGAGATAGAGAGAGTCGCGTTAGAAAAATAGTTAAAACTTACTGTATAAAGGTTAACGTGTGCGTTCTGTCGTGATACAAACAATATATGAGTATATATATATATATATATATATATATATATATATATATATATATATATATATATATATATCAATTAGAAAATGGAGGATAATATGCTGAACCCAACGACTTGCAGACAGTGTATCCCGTTGAATTCATTAACTTAATTCGTAACTGAAGTGACAAAAAACCACGAAGTAACATGGTTTATCATAAACACTTGTACTTTGTGGTTTTTTGTCACTTTAGCTATGAATTAAATTAATGAATTCAACGGGATACACTGTCTGCAAGTCGTTGGGTTCAGCATATTATCCTCCATTTTCTAATTGATATATAAATTTAGGGTTAAAAAAAACCCTTTTACCCGTTCCCACTTATTACACTTGGTATAACACTAGTGTAACAATAATTGGGTACCCTCCCAGCAGTATATTGGATAGATACTATCCCTTAGTGGGTTGAATCCGCAACCCCTAACTCTCTTACATTATATATATATATATATATATATATATATATATATATTTATATTTATATAAGGGCATTACTATACAATAACACCTCACGCTATGAGGGACTCTAAGGTCAGACTACTATAAAAATCACATTTTTACCAAATGCGAGGAAATGCAACTCTCAAAACCAACCCTTAAAAACGAACTAAAATATAGATCATGATTTCGTAGTTATTGTAGTATTATACAACTTCTACTCGTCAGTATAATATGGTCAAGAAAAATAGAAATAAACAATGAATCAACATACCAAACAAACACCATGTATCCAGCATAGCATATAGACGACTGGTCATCGCTATTTCCCTATGTAAGTGGCGGGAATTTCGAATTGCATCTCGGTAAATATGCCTCTTACTCAGAATAAATTCAGCACTGAATATATTCTGATAAATTCTTGTAAAAGAATTCGTCCTATTATTGAATATATATATATATATATATATATATATATATATATATATAACAGGCTTCCACACAGTTTCCATCAACCAAATTTATTCACTTTGGTCAGCCCAGTGCTATAGTGGAAGACATTTTCCTAAGGTGGCACAGAGAGACTGAACCTGAAACTATGTGGTTGCAAAGCAAGTTTCTTAACTATATATAGTCATGTCTGCACCTATATTTACATAAATAATGGGTATTCTCTGTTTGTCTAACTCATCCAAACCAGCATGTTATCTCATAAACTGCATTTAGTCATCAATAAATACCATTTTCATTTTATAGTTGACATAATTAACATCAGAAAAGATATCAACTGTAAGCTGAGGTTACAAATAATTTATGTACATTGTTGCCATATTTATTATCCTACACATTACTGTATAAACCAAAAGTAAAGAATTAACATGAGTTGAATAGACAGTAAATATTATCACAATACATATGCACATAAACTATTGCTACTTTCTGTCTATTCATTATCATATGTTGGTTAGACTCATAATAAATATGTATTAAATTATGAGTACTCTCTTTTTACATACTATAATATCAGATAGACAGATAGTAAATGTTACCACAAAAAATACATGCATAAATTATTATTACTTAATTGTTTATGCAATAACATGATGGATAATAAATACAGCAACAAGTGACATATATCTTTTACTTATTTCAGTCATTGAACTGTGGCCATGCTGGGGCACTGCCTTGATAAGTCTAGTCAAACAAATCAATCCTAGCGCTTATTTTTAGCTGGGTACTTAATCTACTGGGTTCTTTTACAGAACCCCTAGGTTACAGGGTACATAAACAAATCAACACTAGTTGTCAAAGGGACAAACATACACACAAACACACACACACAGATATATACATACATATAATAAGGTGAGCTGGCAGAATCATTAGCATGCTAGATTAAATGCTTAGCGGTATTTCACCCATCACTACATTCCAAGTTCAAATTCCACCAAGGTTGACTTTACCTTTCATCCTTCCAGGGTTGATAAATTAAGTACCAGTTAAGTACTGGGGTTGATGTGCCTATAGTAGAAAGAATATATATATATAGTCCAATTCATGCCAGCATGGAAAACTAATGATAAATCATGATGATGCTGTTGATGATATACACATGACAATCTTCTTTCATTTTCTATCTACCAAATCCACTCACAAAGCTTTGGTCATCCTGGGGCTATTCAGTCCCACTACGTTGACTGGACCAGAAGCAAATTTCTCCCACACAGCCACATCTATGCCTACGTATATAAATTGCTTGTTTTGTACACTTTGTTTACAGTTGATAATTTTATCTAGTGTAAATAATGCCAGCTAAGATGTGGATATCAATATTTATTTTCAACTACACTTGATTGCAGCCTGCAGTTTTTGAAACAACTTGTTAGTCTGTATGTGTAATGTAAGCTAACGTGATAAATATACTGCAAATTGGTGGTTGAATGTAAGTGTGGTAGAGATAGATTGAGAAAGACAGGATTTGAGAACAATGGAGCTCAAGGATGAGATGACACTCTTGAGAAGTAAAATACACTGGAAAACAATTTGCTATGTACACCCACAAACATTCAACCATGGATAGGATGGGTATGTAACAAAGTGGAGGAGAATAATGGCACTTTACCTTCATTAAAGCATTAGGTTATTTTTGTTTTTAAAATTACATTTCATTTCTGGAAGCAGATTTTGAACTCTTTTGTATTTATCTTGACTACCTAATAGCATGGCTCTGCACCACATTACGAATTTTACTTTTTCTACAGTTGTTGTTGTGGAGGCACAATGGCCCAGTGATTAGGGCAGCGGACTCGTGGTCATAGGATCGCGGTTTCGATTCCCAGACCGGGTGTTGTGAGTGTTTATTGAGCGAAAACACCTAAAGTTCCACAAGGCTCCAGCATGGGATGGTGGCGAACCTTGCTGTACTCTTTCACCACAACTTTCTCTTACTTCTTGTTTCTGTTGTGCCTGTAATTCAAAGGGTCAGCCTTGTCACACTGTGTCACGCTGAATATCCCCGAGAACTACGTTAAGGGTACACGTGTCTGTGGAGTGCTCAGCCACTTGCACGTTAATTTCACGAGCAGGTTGTTCCGTTGAGTGGATCAACTGGAACCCTCGACGTTGTAAGCGACGGAGTGCCAACAACAACAGTTGTTGTTATGGAGGAAGTAGTTTTAAACAACCCTTTGAATAGCCAACATAGAAACATTTTCTCATCATGACATCGTATGGGCCATAAGTTTCCTTTGAAATCATACAAGATATAGTCTGATAAATTTGTAAAGTCCCCGGAAACTGCATCATCATCATTGTTTTCACATCCACTTTTCCATTCTTACATGGATCAGACAGAATTCATTAAGGCAGATTTTTTTATGGCCAGTTGTCTTTCCTGTTGCCAAACCTCACTTGTTGCCAAGTAAACTAATATTTCTTCATGACCAGACATATTTCACAGAATATCGGAAATAAATGACACCACTTGGCAGTGACACTCATTTACTATTATCACACAATGTCAAGCCAAAGACGAGCACACACACGCACATACACACACAGTAAGCTTCTTTCAGTTTCATTGTACTAAATCTAATCACAAGGCTTTGGTCAGCCTGGTACTTTAGTAGAAGATGTTTACCTAAGGTGCCAGGCAATGGGACTGAACCTGAAATCATATGGTTGATGTTCTATCGTAGGGTGAAAAAAACCATTTAAATAGCCATTCTAATCTTCAGAGGGGAAAGGCTGTTGCTTAATAAATCATGAAACTTTTTTTCTATCAAACAGCTAGAGTAGAGTTGTTTTGTCCTGAAACAATGAACTGCCTACAACAGGCTACAGAACTGCAAAAGTACAATCTAGTTTCTCTACACTTTGCCATTGTGTATCTACATATAAAGGCAGAAGTAATAAATAAATGCTAATTAAAATATGGCCAATTTCTTATTGGGCAAATCTGTTAGTGGAAAGTACCTCAGGCTTTTGACCTGAAATTGCCATATCTAATGCACCTCTCCTAAAAAAAATATAGATAAAAAAGGAGTATGGAAATAAATGCAGGATTATATATGAAGAGTTGCCATGTTGTCACTAGTTATTTTGATTTTATCTGCCCTATCAAACAGCAAATTAATTTCCTGCATGACTGCTTCAATGAAAAAGTAACAAGTACACTACAAAAGAATTGGAAATTGGAAAGTGAATTATCAACCATGTGAAGCAACAGATAATAAAAAGCAACCAATTATTGATGTGCCATAGTTTCACTCTATAAGGACTAACCTTGAGACAAACAACAAAAATAGCAGTAGTAGTGACAGCAACAACTGTCTAGTCACAAACAAGAAGTTTAATATTCAAAAGAGCTTGATGTTTGTGCTAAGTATGTCACGGTTCAATAAATTATGATTCTAAAGCAGGAAATTTGGCTACCAGTTAGCTGAGTAACAGTAGAGACTGTATTATACAAGAGATTGTATGTGTTCAGTGGTGAGTGGATGAAATAACATAGGAACACTAAGTAAATGTAAGATTAACCCTTTTGCGTTCAAATTAATCTATCAAATGTAATTCTTATTTATTGTTTTGAATTAATCATGCATTATCTTGTAGCTTCAAGATTTTAATGATGTGATTGTTTATTTTTGAATGTAACTGTAGGGTAGGTGTGAGAGGCTAGAACTGGCCAGGTTGAGCATAAAATAGATAGAATATTTGGACTGGATATGGCCGGTTTAAATACTAAAGGGTTCATTCTTGTATGAAGTCAGGTAGGGCTGATGAGAAGTGAAAGACCTTATTTTCTCAACATTAACAATTTCATTTTCCAATCATCTTTTGTTTCCTCACCCTCACCCCACACACACACTTGTCTGCTCATATTTCCTATGGGCTTGTATGTATATTTACAAGGGGTGTTGATAAGTTCCTGGCTTTGGGTTAAAGACAATACAGGAGGATCAGTTAATTATGATTTTATTCAACATATTTCCCCTCTCAGGTTCACATGTGGCCCTTCAGTTTTTGTAAACCCTGTAAAAGAATTCAGAAGAATTCAGACCTTTCACAATACCCTTAAAGCCAGGACTTTTTCAGCAGCCCCTCCTACATGTGTGTGTGTTTATGCATGTGCATGTGTATTACTGTAGCAAATCCATGGCTGAATGGATAAGAAGGTTGCTTCACAATAATGCGATTAAGAGTTTAATCCCATTACTTTGGATGAGTGTCTTTTACAAAACTGTCCGATGAACAGGAACGTGAAACTCCGAGTAACAGTCTTTTGTTATATTTCTGCTGCTTTTAAATAAAGTATATATATATATATATATATATATATATATATATATATATATATATATATATAATTAACATAATATGGTAAAAATTCGATATTAATTAATATCAATTTAATACCAGGAAACTAGCACATTAAAAGAATCAGAAGGTTCTTGAAAAAATTTTTCAAGATCCTAAAAAGATTATAGTACTTGTGTATATAAGACTGACCAGTGACCGGTCTGTCAAAATGCTAGAAGAAGCTCACTTAAAAAATTCTCAAATACGGATTCAGCGGAGCAAAAACAGGCGGGCTAGACCAGTGAAAATTGTACATACCTCGATTGGTATGTACAATTTTCACTGGTCTAGCCCACTTCTTTTTGCTCCGCTGAATCCGTATTTGAGAATTTTTTAAGTGAGCTTCTTCTAGCATTTTGACAGACCGGTCACTGGTCAATCTTATATATATATATATATATATATATATATATCAGTTAATGAATGATAATAGAGGCATGTGGCTTAGTAGTTAGAGTGTTGGATCTTAAGATTGTGGTTTCGAATTCTGGACCAGCTGATACATTGTGTTCTTGAGTAAAACACTTCATTTCACATTACTCCAGTCCACTCAGCCGGTAAAAATGAGCAATCCTGCAACAGGTCAGTGACCCATCCAAGTGAGGAATATATACGCCACAGAAACCAGGAAACTGACCCTGTGAGTCTATATGACTCAGAAAAGATCTTTATCCCAAGGCTGTATAGTAGAAGACGTTTGCTCAAAGTGCCATGCAGTGGAACTGAACCCAAAACTGTATGGCTGGGAATTGAACATCTTAACCACACAGCCATGACACCCATTCATATCTATATAAGCATACACACATATATTTGTGCATACAATATATATCTAGATCTATATGAGCATACATGTATACAGTGTATGGAATTATGTCATTACACAATCATTTTTTGGTTGCTATGGTGATAATTATAACCTAGCAGACAGTAGCATCTGTTCATATTTTGACTGAAACGTTATATATTTAGTCAATAAAATGGTTATTCATAATTATTGCTAACAATTAGAGTTGGCCTTTGGCCTAAGTGGAAAACATCACTATTAATGTTATTGGTGTTATATAGTGAGCTACTGTTTATATCAGTTTCTTTATATCAGAATCACAAAGTTATTGATAAACACATGTAGCCTGCTCCTTGCAATTATTTTAGAAATTAGTATTATAATTTTTATTATTATTGTTGTTAGCATGTCAAACAAAATGTCTTGTGGTATTTATTGCAGCACTTGACAATCTGAGTTCATATTTTGCTGGGGGCCTCTTAACTCTTTATATTCAATGAAATAAAATACCAGTGATGTACTGATATCAATGTTATAGACTAACTCCATTCCCTTAAAATTAGTGGTCTCGTACCTAAATTAGAAACTGTTATTATTAATATCATTATTGCATGGTTTCATTCATACCCACCTATAAATACAACAAAAATTATGACGATGATGATGATATATATATATGTGTGTATATATATATATATATATATATATATATATATATATATATATATATATACATATATATATATACAATCGTTGCCATTTTATAATTTTAATTTCATGCATGTGCATTGTTTGTTTTTGATTTTGTTAACTACACAGTATAGTAGGGACAGTTGGACACCGTCTGTGAGAAAAAGAGCACCACGACACAATTCACTCTGCCAGAAATTTAGAAATGACATGCTGTACTGCTTGGCATTCATGCTGGAGGCTCCAATATCAACATTTCAGAGTGTTTGGGTGTCAATCTGAGGACAGTGCACAGGATTCAGAAAGAGTTGGATGGGTCTAATGGTGATTACAAAGGTATGGCAGTTTGGAAAATTCACTGATTGTTCTGATAAGAAAAGAACTCCTGAATTTGTTGGTGAGATCTAAGCCATGATTGACAATGATCCCTCCAGGTCAATTAGGTCCATCGCCAGGAACATAGGAGTGTCTGAGTTTCTTAGACAGGTAGTGGATGAAGACATTCGGTATTCCTCATACAAGATAAGAAAGGGACAATTTTTATCTCAAGCCATCAAGGACAAGAGGAAAGACCGTGCTACGAAGCTTTAGAACACACTCAAGCATCCCCTCTGATGGAACATGCTTTGGTTTTTCACAGATGAGAAAAATTTCTGCTAAGATCAGATGGTGAACACACAGAACAACTGTTGGCTTGCTGTGTCCCCAAAACATGTACTGAGAGTAATAAAACTCCAACATCCAGTCAACATCATGGTGTCTGGATTGATGACTAGTGATGGCAACATTATACCTCCATTCATCTTCTCATACAGCCTGACTCAACACGGAGGCCTACGTCAAGTGCCTGGGGGAGGTAATGCTGCCCTGGGTGAAGAGGGTGGCTGCTGGAAGACCCTATGTCTGGCAACAGGACTCTGCACCATGCTACACAAGCAGGAGAACCCAGTCATGGCTGTCAGACAATTTCTGTGACCACAATACCCTTGATTATTATGTGCAGGGCACAGTTGAGTGAGAGGCCAACAAAATTCCTTGTAACACCAAAGATGAACTGAAGGCAAGGATTATGGCAGCATTGACCAACTTAAACAAAGAGACTGTCCAGAAGAGTTGCAGGAGATTCCGAAGTTGTCTGAGGGCATATTTTATTGCATAAATTTACTCTTTAGTATTTCAAGATATTTTTATGTAATTTTGTTAAGAATACCTGTTAAAATTAGATGTTAGTGTTATTTTCATTTTTGCGTAATTTAGACAATTTATTCACTGCACCTTATATATATTCTTTTATTCTTCTTAAACTTGTTTCAGTCATTTGACTGCAGCCATGCTGAGGCACCACTTTGAAGGGTTTTAGTCAAATAAATTGGCCCCAGGACTTCTTTTTTTTTGAGCCTAGTACTTGTTCTGTCAGTCTCTTTTTGCCGAGCTGCTAACTTACGAGGACATAAACGCACCAACACCAGTTGTCAAAGCAGTGGGAGCAGACAAACACAGACACAAAGACACACACATAGATACATATACATGTATACATATGACAAGCTTCTTTCAGGTTCCATCTATCAAATTCACTCACAAGGCTTTGTTTGGCCTGAGGCTATAGTAGAAGACACTTGCCCAAGATGTCACGCATTGGGACTGAACCCAGAACTATGTGGATGGGAAGCAAGCTTCTTACCACACAGCCTGCCTGTGCCTATACATAATTTCATTCAGATGTTAACCCTGGAGTTTAGTGGCATTTTGTCCATCTTTAAGTTCTGTGTTCAAATTGCACTGAGGTCGACTTTGCCTTTCGTCCTTTCAGAGTTGGTAAAATAAGTACCCGCTGAATATGGAGATCAATTCAATCAACTTACCCTGCTCCCAAAATTGCTGGCCTCATGCCAAAATTTGAAACCATTATTACTTATATATTTTGTTCTCAACATAGTTATGTTCATGTACACTTCTTTCAGGGTGCATTTTTCTGGTGAGAACTTGAAATGTAAACAAGACAACAACAAAAAGTAATAATTAAATTATATCAAAAATGATAGAGCTTATGTTTCCCCTGGTATGAAAGTAGACATCCAATACATTCCAGAAAGTTCCCTGTTAATTATCTAAAAAGGAATATTTTTCTTCTATTTGGGCTTGGTAAAACTTCAAAGCTCTTGGAGTGAGGTAAAGGCACATCTGCTCACAGCAACATTCAATAATAATAATTATAATTATAATAAATGCCCTGATGTAATACTAGGTAGTGGCTCTCATGGCTTCTGATCTTAACTGATTGAAAGTGTTATCATGTACATTGTTTTGTCTTGGTATAAAGATGGGCTACAGCAAATATTCTGCTCAATACCGCAGATTTGCTTGTCAGTTGTTTGACCTTAACTAGATGAGCAAGTCCCTTGGTGGCTGGTGATATATGCATCCTTGATCACAAGCAGAAGTAGTGGAGGAGCATCATAACCATGTGTTGAGAGGAATTTTTTGGTGTTTGAATAATTCACCTCTAGAAACATGGGTGTTTCATTCAACATCCTTAAACAACCCTTATTCAGAGACCTTTTGAGCAGGATGGGCTACTCAACCTGAAGAAAATTCTAACTGGGCCCCACCTGGAAGGTCACATGCTGTTATCTTGATATGAAATCACCATGTCACACACGTATAGTTGTGATGCATGTGCCTAGTGTACCTTTATCAGATGGGTAGTCACGATGGGCATATTGGGCTTCGTATATTTGTAGCCCAGTGTTACTTTGATAGAATGTGCTGCTCTCTCACTCAATAATAATAGTAAGACACTATAATGAATTAAAGGAATCTTAGCCTGAAGATGTAGGTATTTGTCAACCAGAACCAACTAAAAAAAAATGTTAACTGGTACTTTTTGATACATGAGAAAACAATACTGAGATTGGCTAAGAGGCGGAGACATGGAGTCTCCTAACCTGACCTAGACAGTAATCTTTCATGTTTTATTCCCTTTTAATTATGTCTTGTTTTAATTATTGTGTATTTTATCATACCATTTTATTTCTGTGCTAATATTTGTACTTTTAAAATCTTAATTTATCCTCTTATATATATATATATATATATACATACACACGTATATGTATTATGTAACGTCTTTCACCCACTTCCTTTACTGTTGTATAACTTGTCTGTCATACCACTAAGTTTTCTATGTAAACTCACAATGAACATTTCACATTTTCTGTATCTCTTCAAACTCTTGTAGCTAATAAAGAAAAGATGGTTGTGATTGTTGTTATAAAGATGTGATTAAAATCTCACATCATCATCATTGTTTAAACGTTCACTTTTCCATGTTTGCATAGAACAGACTGAATTCATTGAGGCAGATTTTCTAGTCAGATGCTCTTCCTGTTGCTAACCCAGCTCTCACTTGTTACCAAGCAAGGTGATATTTTCCCCCATGGCCTGACATGTTTCCCTGAAACATTGGAAACAAGTAACACCATTTGTGTGACAGTGATGCCAACTTTACAACCATTGCACAATGTCAGGGCAAGGAGATATACATATACATATATGCCCACAAACATATAGATATAGATATAAATATATATGGGAGTCTGTGTGTATATATATATATGTGTGTGTATATGTGTATATATATATATATATATATATATATGTAGAAACTCTGCCAAATCAGATTGGAGCCTGATGTAGCCATCTGGTTTCACCAGTCCTCAGTCAAATCGTCCAACCCATGCTAGCATGGAAAGCAGACGTTAAACGATGATGATGATGATATATATACACACACACTTAGATAAATATAGATGGGTGGGTCGATGTGTGTATGTATATATATATATATATGCGAGTAAAAATAAATACAAAAAAGGTGGTTTTTTTGTATGATTGTGTATAGAGGAATATATTATTTTGTTTAAAAGAGTTCCAACACTGTCTGTTTTTTATGTTTTATTTATATTCCTGCAGAACCAATGTGGGGTATAGAATATGGGGTATATATATATATATATATATATACTAGCAGTAATACCCATTGTTGATCAGGTTATTACTTATACTATTTCTCCAGAACATATATATGTGTGTGAGTGTGTGTGTATACACACACACACGCATATAAAATCTGAAGCATGTTTGGAAAGTGGACTTCTTAACAGCACAGCCATGCCTGTACTTAAACTCCTTTATCCTTTTATTGATTCCTGGTCATATTCTGGAAGCAGATCAAGCAAACTTACTATACCCTCTAACTTACAATTTTATAGTTGTATGCAAAAGTTAGATATCATTATAATATTTATTTATTTTTATTTTTTCATTTCTTCTTTCTTTTCCAGAATGTTCATGTACTTGAAAAAATATTGCAACTGGGCAGCTGTGATTGCTCACCATGCTTTGGATTGAAGTGCAAAGATAAGATTTTTTTTCAATGGGGGGGGGGGGGTAAAAAAACAAACAAAAAGAAAACTTGAAGTATGCACCTACAAATAAAAACAAACAACACCAACAACAGGCCTGTTGCATAAACTAATTTAAACAACAATATCAGGTTCCATACAAACAGAGAACTGCATTTTTTTTTTCTTTTTCGTTATAATTCTCATTTTTATTTCTTTTTGGCTTGGGGAAATAATTTTAACTCCATTCCTCTCTTTTTTACTCTCTCTTCTCTGTTTTATGTTTTTAAATATTTTTCTTTTTTTTTTTTTGAAACTGAAAACAGAAAGAAGGCCTGCTTTGCAGCTGGGTTTTTTTGTTTTTATTTTTGTCTTAACAATACCTTATTATTATTATTATTATTATTATTATTATTATTATTATTTTGAGGGCTGTGGAGATGGCCAATACAGAAGAATGCCGGACTGGTTGCTTCAGTATCTCACTGTTCTGTGTTCAAATCCTGCCGGAGTCAACTTAGTCAACTTTCTGCCTTTCATTCCTCCAAAAATATATGTACCAGTTTATATACTAAGGCCAATATCATATTATTACAATGTCCCCTTCTTTGTAAAATAGACCTCCAACATTGTAAAGAAAGTCTTTTTTTTTTTTGAGAATTTTTATGGCCAAAGTTAGGAATTTTTCTGTAACTTAGGTATGTAAATACAACAACAAAAGCAAAAATTGCAGTGTAAACATGAGCATTTTCTTGAACAGCACAAATGTATTGTTGCACCACAAGAATATATATTTACAAGTATGCACTACTTATGTGCATATGATTTCGTATTATTTTTCTTTCTAAATTTGGTACTTTTTAATAGTTTGACATTTAAATTGGTATTTTAAACAATTTCACTTGTAAATAATATTTGTTTTTGATTATTTTATGATCTAAGTTCATTTTTGAAACATTAGCTTTTCTTTTCTCTCCTGGTAATTTTAAGTTGCGATCTTGGAATTTTAAAAACTATTATAATCTTCCAATGGTCTCTCTTTCTCTCTCATGTACATTCACAACACACACACACATACATTGCTACATTCTAGAAACCTACATATATATATATATGTATATATATATATATATATATATATATATATATATATATATATATATATATATATATATAACCCATAGAGAAACAATTATTATACTTAGTAAGTAGTCTTGTATCATTAAAAAGACAAATCTAGTAGGTAGTGTAAAGGGGAAAAACTGGAATGAAAGATAGCAAGATAGCAAAGCAAGATAACAAAAGGAGAATGAAAACATGAATTTAGGACCATTTCTTAATTTTCTAAGAAACAAACTGAATGTGCAGATTTTTATCAACTTTATCATTGTAATTATTTTTATTATGGCAGGTGCCATGTTGTGGCCATAAATTTTTAGGGCCAGTGTTTGTCAAAGCTGGTTTCTTAATTCCCAATTAGAGCCTGCCTTATTTGTGTATGCCACTATTTACAACACTTGGGAAATGCATGAATGTCACAACATCTTACATTTCTTTCCCCTTTAAACAATTATTATTATTATTATTATTATTATTATTATTATCATTATTATTATTGTTACTACTATTATCATCATTTAAGGCAGTGAGCTGGCAGAATCATTAGCACACCAAGCGGAATGCTTAGTAGTATTTCATCCGTCGTCATATTCTGAGTTCAAATTCCGCCAAGGTTGACTTTGCTTTTCATCCTTTCGGGGTCAATGAAATAAGTACCAGTTGAGTACTAGGGTCGATGTAATCTACTATCCCCCTTCCCCAAATTTGAGGCCTTGTGCCTATAGTAGAAAGGACTATTATTATTATCGTTATTATTGTTACTATTATTAAGAGGCGGGTTGGCAGAATCATTATTATGCTAGACAAAATGTTTAGAAGCATTTCTTCCAGCTTTTTACATTCTGAGTTCAAGTCCTGCTGAGGTTGACTTTGCCTTTCAACCTTTTGGGGTTGATAAAATCAGTACCAGCGGAGCTCTGGGGTCAGTGTAACTGACTTCCCCTTCCCCTACATTTTCTGGCCTTGTGCCAAAAATTTGAAACCATTATTATTATCATGATGAACTTAAGGTCCACTTTTAAATGTATTTACATAACTTGCTGATGTATATGTACACTGCTGAGATGTATTTTGTAAGTCTATGTGTTGGAAACTTGTGAGAAAAATTGTTATGATAAGGGATCTGTTTTGAGAATACAGTGTGACTGCAAAGCTTGGTTGGAACCTCAGCAGTGAAAAACAAGGAACAAAAAAGAAAAACAAAAAAAAAGGGAGTCGCTGGAATTAGGGAAACTAATACAGATGGTATAATTGTGTGAACAGATTTGGGGGGGTTTTTTTTTTTTTGATAGAAAAAGACAAAAAAATGACAAGAAAAAAATTTGAAAAGCTCCACAGATGAAAGACATGAATTTTCAATTCTATTTTTATCTATTCTATAATGTTTTTATTGAGGGGGAAAAACAAAACAAACAAGAAAAAAAAAACAAGAAAACAATTTTGCATATTGAGTTATTTTAGATTACGTTTTCTGTTGAACTTCTTCAAAAATTATCTATCTACTCACTCTGTCTGTTTTTCGCTTAGCTTCTGTGATTCTCAAACAAAGCTGTCAGTCATTGCATGCATTTAATCTATGAAAAAAGATATTTATGATATTTGAAAATATCAACATATATGTTTCGAAACAATGTTTTCTAACTCTAACATAACATTAAAAATAAAAGATAATTATAATGCTTAAGTGAAGTATAACCAAGTCTATCTATAAATTACAGTTACTAGTGGCAATCATCGTAGAGTAAAGAAAGGCATGCCCTTGGCAAGTTGAATCTGTGACAGTTTCAATTCCGAGTCTTAGCCACTTTACTCAACATACGTTGTTAATGCCCTTGGGAAAGGCATTAATGTCACAACTTCATATTTTTCCTCCTCTGTGGCTTTGTGGCTTTGTAAGAAATAAATAGTTGTTATTGGTAAATGTCACAATAACTGCAGCAGTTGTGCACTGTCAACATTTTATCTTATTTCATTTTTTTTCTAAATTTTTAATTTTATCTTTTATATATTTCTTTCTTTAGTGATTTTTTTTTTCATGTTATTTAATTTTCCCTTACTTTACAATAAAAAATATGAGAGATTTGATACAGTTTAAAACTGATTAATCTTTTTTTACTTTTAAAATTAGCATAAAGTTTTGGTTTTTCTTTCTCTTTAATGGCAACAACAAAAGCCTGAACTTGGAAAGTCTGCTTTCTTGTTTAAATAGACCAAATTTACATTTTCTTTATACATGTAAATTTCAAATATTATATATTTATATGTATATACTTATAAATTTATATGTATATTCTTATAAATTTACAAGTATATACTTATAAGTTTATAAGTATATGTGTATACATTTAAAAGTATATATATACAAATTTATAAGTATATATTTACAAATTTATATGTATGTATATGATTTTATATATACATTTTATATATATGTATATATATACATTTATATATATATATATATATATTTATATGTATATACTTATAAATTTATATGTATATTCTTATAAATTTATAAGTATATACTTATAAGTTTATAAGTATATGTGTATACATTTAAAAGTATATATATACAAATTTATAAGTATATATTTACAAATTTATATGTATGTATATGATTTTATATATACATTTTATATATATATATATATATACATTTATATATATATATATATATATATACATTTATATATATATATATATACATTTATATATATATATATATACATTTATATATATATATATATATATATATATATATACATTTATATATATATATATATATATATATATATATATATATATACATTTATATATATATATATATATATATATATATATATACATTTATATATATATATATATATGTATATATATATATATATATATACATTTATATATATATATATATACATTTATATATATATATATATATTTATATATATATATATATACATTTATA
The DNA here is from genome assembly GCF_046866305.1 of Octopus bimaculoides. Classification (NCBI taxonomy): domain Eukaryota; kingdom Metazoa; phylum Mollusca; class Cephalopoda; order Octopoda; family Octopodidae; genus Octopus; species Octopus bimaculoides. The sequence goes on along the minus strand of NC_142929.1, from coordinate 34,596,436 downwards.
TATATATATATATATATATATATATTTATATATATATATATACATTTATATATATATATAAATTTACATGTATATATATATACAAATATATATATAAATTTATATATATATTTGTATATATATATACATGTAAATTTATATATATATATATAAATGTATATATATACATTTATATATATATATATATATATATATATATAAATGTATATATATACATTTATATATATATATATATATATATATATAAATAAAAATGTATATATATACATTTATATATATATATATATATATATATATATATATATATATATATATTTATATATATATATATAAATAAAAATACATTTATATATATATATATATATATATATAAATTTACATGTATATATATATACAAATATATATATAAATTTATATATATATTTTACATGTATGTATACATATATATTTATAAATTTGTGTGTGTGTGTGCATATATATATATTACATGTATGTATACAAATATATGTATATATATATATATATATATATATATATATAAACACACTCACAAACACACCTAAACTTCTGTTGGTTCTTAACTGTCCCGTGAATAATGTTCATAGTGATACATGCATTTCCCCAATTTTTGTCTTTTTAATATTAAGAAGAAAAAAAAAAATGAAATGAACAAAAAGAAAAGAAAATTTGATTTCATTATTTTTCTGAGAGTAAAAAAAAATTTTTAAATACAGAATCAGTTACCAAATAATAATAATTAAAAAAATACTAATTATATTTTGTATTTGTAATTTGTTGAACTGTTTCTTTTTTCTTTCTTTTCATTCAACTTCTTTAGTTGATGTTAAAAACCAAAAAGAAAATCTAACTTAATAAAGGACATTACATTGTATGTCATGCTTTGTTTTCTTTTATTCACCATCCTTATTACATATAAATTGTTCATTTTTTTTAATGTCTGTTTTTCCATGCTTGCATGGGTTGGACGGAGAGCTATTTGAGGCAGTTATTACAACCAGGTGCTCTTCCTGTTGCCAACCCTCACCTGTTTTTAGGTAAGGGATTTTTATACCTCACAAGTATTCAGATGTAGTCAGGCAGTACTGGCAACGGCCATGCTCAAAATGGTGTATTCTACGTGCCACCTGCACAGGAGCCAGTCCGGCGGCACTGGCAATGATCCCACTCGAATGTCTTTACACGTGCCACTGGCACAAGTGCCAGGAAATCGACGCTGGGCACAGGTGCTATCACGATTTCCCTTTCGCTTGCCCCAACAGGTCTTCACAAGCCGAGTTTCGTGTCCAATGAGGGGAGACGACGTTGGCATGGGTGCCAGTCATCGAATTTAGTTCGATTTCGATTTCACTTGCCTCAACAGGTCTTCGCAAGCGGAGTTTAGTGTCCAATGAAGGGAGGTACGCATAAGTGAGCTGGCTACACCCCTGGCAGAGGCCTTGGATTTAGGTCTCACTTGGCTTGCCGGGTCTTCTCACGCACAGCATATTTCCAAAGGTCTCAGTCACAAGTCGTCGCCTCGGTGAGGCCCAATGTTCAAAGGTCGTGCCTCACCACCTCATCCCAGGTCTTCCTGGGCCTACCTCTTCCACAGGTTCCCTCAACTGCTAGGGTGTAGCACTTTTTCACACAGCTATCCCATTCTCGCTACATGACCATAACAGCGCAATCGTCTCTCTTGCACACCACAACTGATGCTTCTTAAGTTCAACTTTTCTCTCAAGGTACTTACACTCTGTCTAGTATGCACACTGACATTACACATCCATTGGGGGATACTGGCTTCATTCCTTGCGAGCCTACGCATGTCCTCAGCAGTCACGACCCATGTTTCACTGCCATACAGTCTGCCTTTTACTCTGAGTGAAAGGCCCCTTGTCACCAGCAGAGGTAAGAGCTCTCTGAACTTTGCCCAGACTATTCTTTATATTCTATATATATATTCTTGTCTATATATATATATATATATATATAAAGAAACTACCCTTACTGCCTTTTTTAAGTTGTGTCAAGTAGATGAAGATGCAAGAAAACTCCTTTACCTGCAATTACCCAAGTATTACACCTGGAGAAACAATAAATAGCACAAGAGGAAACAGGCTAACGCTCTTGCAAGAGTTTACAATGTCCCCTGCAAGCCAAGTAGAATGCTACTATTTACGGCTCTTTTTGCATGAAGCATGTGATCCCAAACCATTCCAAGATATGAGGAGGGTAAATGGTCATGTGATTGAAACTTATAGGCAAGTATGCTAACAACAAGGTTTTTTTAGAAAATGATGAGCATTGAAACCTTGCATTGACTGTAGTATCAGATTCTCCAAGGAAATTCCGTAACCTTTTTGCAATTATATTGAACATGTGTCAGCTTGGCAGTCCCCCTACAGTTTTGAATGAAACATCTTGAGGACATGGCTGAGGACTTAAAGTATGTAGTTCAACAAGCAAACCCAGATATCAATATTCATTTCTCTGAAACAATTTTTAACCAAGCACTGATTCAAATTGAGGATCAAGTTTTGGCCATGGGAGGCAAAAATTTGCAAGAGTCTGGCTCTGGACTGCCAAAAACAAACCATTAAATTAGTGATTTAACTTCAAGAGACATAGCAAAAGAGACAAGTTATGACATCACAGGGTTTGGTGCATTTGTGAATGAACATGAACCGAAACTTCTTCCAGAACAACACTGTGCATATGATCAAATTTTTCATGCTTTATTGTTATTATTTTTTTTTTTTGTATTATGAATTTAGAATTGATTTCCCAATTGAAGAATAAATTGAACTTAGAATAAAAAATTTCTCTACAACATATTTTGCTTTTTTCTTCCAATACATTTCATTCCCGGGCAATACTAGGTGCCTCTGCTAGTTAACATGAATAAGTTCCTATGGAAATGATTATAAACCACTTTGTTGTAGCCTGAGGTATTATAATAAATGGGAGTGGAGCAGGAAATGAAACCCAAATGCTGATAGATATGTACCAGTACAATAAATTCTTTATTAAACTCATTTCTAACTCTTAGCTAACAGCATTTCTGTATATGGTTAGCATGCATAGGCCTGGGAAAATCTTTTGCGGATGCAAAATCAAAATTTGCACCCTACTTATTTTTCGCAGGTTTAGAAAACACTGTGTAAAATGTAGCTTAAAATTTGGTTTCATCTCAAAGAACAAAAGATCATTTATCCACACTTATTTTCTTTATAACCATCAGTTAACAAATGGGGTACCCTGTCAAAGGTCTTCTGCTCTTAGCTAAGGCCTTCTTTAGTGAGTGAGTGTCAGTGCTACCTTGTCCTGGCACAGACTTGTACTACATTTCATCTAAATGTATTTTCTTCCTAATTAGTTTGTACTAAGTGTCCTGATAGTTGGCCTTGAGTGAGATGGTTGGTTAATATTCATCTCTCTCAAGGCTGATTTCATAAGGTCGATCTCACTTGGAGATCCAGTCAGATGAATTGATGATGATTGTTTCTGATAGGACCATCTAGAAAGCATGTATGAGGACTCTGCTCCCCTTACACTCATGACAACAAGTAGGGAATAAAGACAAATAGTTAGTTGTACTACAATAACTCTTTCTGTTACTTTCATAACTTGCTCACTTAATTTGATGCTTCTTTCTAGAATATCTCTTTTGCCCCTTGTGGCAGTTGATGATACTATTATTGATAACAGAATACAAGAATATCCTTATACTAAAACTGAATTCAGAGCATTTAGTTTTAATGCTAAAGAATATGTTTAAATGTAGAAATATTGCACTTGAAAACAGCCACAAAACAGACTGATAAGCTAGAAGTGTAGTTATAAATCAGATAAACTTGATGTTAATAGCTTATCTTCACTAAAATGTTGGTCAATTACATAAATTAAACAAGTACTTATAAATGTGGTAAGCTTCCTGTTTCTAATTATCTTGTAAATGTCTTGACCTACAAATTTCCTAAGATTTTAATTGTTTTGATGTAGAAGAATTTATGTTTGTTTCATTTTTTTAAAAGTTAATATTTAAAGGGTTTTTTTAGTATATTTAACCCTGGGTATGACTTTAAACTGCATCTGGCAGTGAGGCTCTGGTTCAGAAGTTCTAGGGTTTTGAGGAGTGTGGAACTGCCTCTAAGCCACTATTGTTCCAGTGTCTACTCTGAGCTGGAGTAGTAGCACTTGTCAGAATCTTGTAACAAGTAACAACCTGAGACAAGATACACTGAAATCATAAGATGAAGCATGGTGAATGTGAAGTATATCAACAAATAAAATCTTTTGAATCGGTGGTGAACATCATTAGATGCTAAACAAATGAACAGACAACAAACAGTCAACAGTCAAGGTCAACCAGTTCAGTTAGCAAACTGTTACTGTTATCTGTAAATGTGGTATGCACAGATGAGATACTTCAGCTAGTAAAAGACTGATAATGGCTAAAACCCAAGCCAGATATTCTTGATTCAGGATGTTTGCCATGGAAGGGTTGCATTGGTCTAGACAAACCATCCATTGAGGGTGGATGGATTAGTATACAAAAATATTTTTATAGGAGCTTGGAACTAAAGTAATGTATGAATGAGTTGCAGTAGAGTTCAACATATGTGTTATGTTGAAAAATTCTGATTAATTCAGATTATTGGTTCAAAGTCCCTATTTATCAAATTCCATTTACATGGTATTAGTCAGTTCAAAGTTACAAGAGAAGACCATTTATCAAAGATGTTGCAGTGTGGGAGGAAATCTGAAACAATATAGTTATGAAGTGAACTTAACCAGATGGCTCTCTCTGTCTCTCTCTCTCTCACCTTCTCTAACATATATTTAGGCACAGGCATGGCTCTGCAGTTAAGGAATTTATTTCCCAGCCATGTGGTCTGGGGTTCAATCCCACTGTGTAGCATCTTGAGCAAGTGTCTTCCACTATAGCCCTGGAATAACGAAAGCCTTCTGAGTGGATAGAGAAACTGAAAGAAGCCCTTTCTATACACACATACACACACACATTGTATGTGTATATGTATTTGTTTATGTATAACTTTATGTTGACAGCATGTGATAGTTTTAAATGAACATCACTGTCATACAAGTGATGTTCTTTGTTTTCAGTCATGAAAAGCATGTGAGAGAGAGAGAGAGAGTGAGTGCCATTTAGACATCACTTTCTCAGGCACACACACATACATAAATGTACACAAACGTACATACAAAAACACACGTGTGCATGTGTGACTGACTTGCGTGTGTGAGAGAGAAAGAGGGAGAGAGAGAGAGAGAGATAGAACATTGCAAACAATGAATGAAATAAACATGACATGAAAAGATTGTATAAACGAAAGCTCATTAAAAACTATCTTATACTGCATATATTTAAATTTGTGAACTTACTAAATATTTCTTTCAGTAATTTATCATAGTTGTTTGCAAATAGCAAATTAAAACTTGAAATGAAAACATTAAAAATAGAGAGTGAGAGATTTTGCAAATGAAAACGAAAAATTTCACTGTTGCTACATCAATAGAAAATCAGAAAAGTATTTATGGTGGTCAATAAGCCAACATTGTAAAGGAATAGAAAAATTTCATAGGAAAAGATGTTATATTTCCTTGATGCGAGTGTTTCAGAGTACAAATACCACAGTTGGTTGTGGAGGTGGTACCAATACTTGTACAAGCAAGTCACCATGTTAATCACCATGAAATGTAACAAATATTGCTGTTGCAAATCTTATTCAGTCAATGCCTAAGAAATATCCTGAAGATCACCTGGCATGATGAAATCATGAGAAGAGCTGGTCCATGTAAACAGCAAGACACCAACACAGCCATACAAAGGAAACTGCTAGGCCATGTATGGCACTTACCATTGTAGAGACAGCCAGGAGAGCCATCACATGGACAGTTGAAGGAGGAAGGAGAGAGGCAGGACAGTGAAGATGAGGTAAATATCTGTGCAGAAAGATTTGACCAATATGGGTATTACCTGGGGAAAAGAGTGCAGCATGGCTCAAAATGATACCACTTGAAGAACTCTCTTTGCAAAATGCTCTTTAAGTGAATGGAGATAACATCAAAATCATCATGAATACACTTTGCTTCACTGAAGTAAGAAATCGTTTCAAATGTGACCAAGACTCAACTTCCAAAACTGCTTAACAAATGCAATAACCTACAACAATGATTCAAGTATGTTATTGATAATACAAGTTTTGCATCCCTTCAGCACTTTTCTAACTTTTTTTTTTTTTAGCATGTTTACACTACGAGGTTTTCAACATTGATCTGTTGCTCAGTTTCCTTCAGTATTACAGTAGCATATTGAGAAGACATCTATTGTGAGGCAGTCTTTCTTTTTATTTAGTTTGCACATTTTTGTGTTGTAAAACAAATCTAAACATTAGGTTGTTTTAAAACCGGATCTCTATGGTTTTTGTCATTGATTACAACTATCTTTAAAAAAATGTTTTGATGTATCATATAGATGTAATTTTTGATGCTGAATCAGAATTTGTTATTCATTTATTCAAGAAAAATTTTGCAAAAATGTTACAGGTATTCAAACTTAGATAATTTTCAGAATTTTCAGTCAATCAGAAAACAGCACATTCACTGCCTCTTCCATCATCAGGGCAGAGGGTGGGCATCGGCATGTCAAAACATTAAACTAGGATTTTATTTTTAAAAAATATCTTTCTCGTATCTCCTCCTTGTGCACATGTGCAGTATCTTTGGTTACTATGGATACAGTTCTTCGCAATCAACTATGCAACACATGGTGCTTCTTTGCTTTGGTTACTATGGAAACAGAAATTTTCGCCACAATGATATGTAAATTATTCACTTCTGATTGGCTACAATACCCAAATTTTGCAAATTTTAAAGGCTAACTTTTTAATTGTGGATTTATAGGGAAAATGAATTTCATTTTCATAATTAGTATACAAAACATAATCGATTGAAAACAATTGGAACAAAATTGTAAACAGTGACGAAAACCACAAAGATCCTTAGAATCTAACCAGTATAGTTTTAATATCAATATATATGTTGTGGCAAAAGTACAAACAGAAAGCTAAATTTGTATTACTAAGCAAAACAAAAAGCAACTAAAACTGCTTTACATAAACAGGTGCAGCCATGAATGTGTGGCAAGGAAATTCACCATGAGGTTTCAGGTTCAATCCTACAGAGTGGCACCTTAGGCAAGTGTCTTCTACAATAGCCTAATAGTACAAATGAGCTAAGAGAAAAAGTGGGTATAAAAGGAATCAGATGTAGTGTGCAAGAAACAAGACTGAACCAGTATGGACATGTGATGTGTATGGGGCATGACGGTTGTGTAAAATTACCAAACCACCCAAGTGGAAGGATCCCACAAGAGAGAAAGACCAAAAGACATGGGAAGAACGAATGAAAGATAATCTCCTCACAAAGGAAATGACAAAGAATTAAAGCAGGTGTAAAGACATTCTTCTGAGGAAGACCCATCCAACATGGAAAAACTGACAGACATAGAATGATGATGATGATGATGATGTTGATGGTATTGGTCAACCTTCAATGAACTTGCCGAAAGGGGATGCAGTAAAATCAAACTTGAAACCATGTGGTTATAAAGTAGACTTATCAACTGCACAACAAAGCTTTGTTTTGTGTTTTTTACAGACAAAAACTTTGACTGTCGTATAGTGCGCTGTGCAAGAACTGCCGTCGTGACGGCAGAACATCCCGAGTACCCAGCCTCACCCTCCGACACGCTCGCTCTCTCACTCTCCCGTCTGTGGTCAGCCAGGCAACACAGTGACGCTCTCTGTACCTATATTACTATTTCGTCTCTTTTTTCCATTATCTCTTGCACCCCATACTACAAGATGTCTCCAAAGAGGAAGAATACATCTTCACCTGAAGCAGGAAGCGCCAAGAAACAACGGAGAGCTATTGACCTTGACACGAAAATGAAAATCATTACAGACTACTGCTATGCTAGAACTTGAGGCGATGGATGCAAAGTTTGAGCGATTTTCCAAGGTGGAAAGGCAGACAACTGAACTTTTCCGATGTTATCGAGAAATTTATTACGAAAAAAAGAAGATAACAAAGCAAACAACACTGACGGGATTTTTCAAGCATTTTGATGTCAAGAATGAGTTGCTTTTGTAATCTTTATCCAAAGTAAAACAAAGTTATTATGTTTGAGTTTCCTTTAAACCTTTTCACCTTTTCTATATAATCCTGAGAAAAGTTTATTAGGCCTGGAATCACAAACATACTTACGATGTCTGAGCTACAATAATACAGTATCCATATCCTAACCTTTTAAGGTTCTCCTTGTGATAATTTTGCTGTTACTTATTCATTTTTCAACAATTTATGTTAGTGATTCTTGGCCCTGTACTGCATATACTTTATACGGTACGGTATTCTGTTTTTGTATGTACGTACAGTACACTATACCTATAAAAGAAATACGTACCCTATGAATATTCGTTAAACGACGAATTTGCTTAACGACGGGGCTGTTGGAACGTAACTTGGTCGTTAAATGAGGACAGTCTGTACATTCAAAATTGTTGAAGCATGGAATAAAATACCCACGTCAGTTGTTATTTGTCCAGATACTGCATTCTTTAGAAATTCCATGCTTCCTGAAATTTACTAACACTACTTCTGTCTTGCCTGTACACCCTTTCCTATTTATGGCTCTTTTAGTGCTCAGTTTCTGATTTCATTTTTATTCTGTGCATCCCAAGCATTCTAGCTTTCATTGCAGTCATTCTTGACTTGACTTACTGCTGCTTTCTGTTACTTCTTTTACCCTTTTCTGAGCACTGTAAGTAATAAATTCGTTGTTATTTGTATAAATATTAAGGCGGCAAGCTGACAGTATGATTAGCACATCGAGCAAAATGCTTAGCAGTATTTCGTCTATCTTCACATTCTGAGTTCAAATTCCGCCGAGGTTGACTTTGCCTTTCATCCTTTCGGGGTCGATAAATTAAGTACCAATGAAACACTGGAGTTCATGTAATCGACTAGTCCCTTACCCCGCAAAATTTTGGGATTATTTGTATAAATATGGCACCTGCAGTTCCTAAGAGACTATACTGATTAAATTGTTTAATAGAGTTTACAAAATAGCAAGCAGACCACTGCTTAAAGATTGCCAAGGAGTTTTGGTTTATTAATTACTTGGAGGTTCTGTTCTAATGAATAGTAGCTGCTGGGAACCTCTTATTGCTTACGAATCGTTACAAAAAAGTCACAGGAAAAAAATAAAAAGAACGCCTTCATGATTTGTGTGTTACTTGACAGAACAAGACTGTGACAGAGTTTCTTAGTGGCGTTGGGTGGAATATTCGCCTTAGTCATCAACATTAAAAGCAAAAATGAATATACAAGTAACGCCACGATACTATGTAAGGTGTTAACAATCTGTAAACACGTCATGTAATGTCAATAAATAACTGACTTGAAAGTTTTTGTTTCATTGTCTTGTTTTACTAAAGAAATTGAGAAGTTTCGTTTTTTCACATATAAATTGTGTATAAGTCACGTAGTCAGTTAATAAGTGATTTAAATTATTTTGTTTTATTACTTGAATTGCTTGTAGTATTTAAATAAAATGTGGCTTTTTTTCAGTAACTTTTTTCCAGACACCTTTCTAACATTTACATACAACATAGGTTGATTCAAATATTGTTGCAACAAATAACTTCGTTTCTAGTCTACGAAATACTGAACCTAAAAACATGTTGGCCAACAACGATCAACGTTTGAATGTAAAAAGACAAAATTAATTGATATTTTACAGTTACCTATTTGTGAAAATGGAAATTAAATTCAAAACATTTATGAAGTTACCTGACCTCATTAGCTTCAAACGTAAACCCTTTCTGAGCAAACTTTCGGAATAGCTGTTTCACATAAGTTGAATTTTAACCGTTTTGGCTGGGATTTTTCGAATCACTACGCACTTCAAAAAGATGTGGTGGGAAGCTTTTTCTAAAAATTAAAATGCTTGAAATCCATGATTTTTTAATCCTCCCCCTCCTCATTCCTTCACAAAAGCAATCACAATGTTTTTTTTCTTTGTGTGTTATAGTATTCCATTTTTTGAAACATGTAATCCACATTTGCAGAACAACAAAAAAATTAATTCATGTAATTTAAAGGTGTCCCCTCACACACATACACATCTTATCAATGCTTTGGAACAGCAACCATCACTAAAATGGAATCTTGTTAAATTTCTTCCAAAAAATGTAGTTTTATAAGCTGAAAATTCTAACTTCCTTATTAATTTCTAGAAATAAAAAATTGAATGCGATTTTTGTCCTTAGCATACAGAACTTCATCAGAACTACATTTTTTGAAAATAATCTGGTGAGAATTTGAAATACTTTGAGTGGTTGAACTACATGGTTTCGGGCTCAGTCCCACTGCATGGCACCTTGGGCAAGTGTCTTATCTATTCCACACTCTGAAACGCTTGTTATACTCATTAAACAAAATCGTACTTTTCCTGATTAACATGAAATTTTTTGCTTTTGTTTCATTTTCCTTATTTTTCGAGTTTTTTAAAAACTTTTGCCACTCTGTAAAATCTTTTTTCTATACGACACACAAATTAAATTAGAACAAGAATATACTAATACTTATCTTATTTGTGTTAGCATAATTCCTATAAAACTGAATTTACATAGTATTTCTTTCATCTCCCATACAAGAAATATTTGTTTCAAATTTTGCTCAACTAGTACTTAACCCTTTGGACAAAAGCCCCACGGTTATATTTTTCGGTTATACTTTCGTTTTGGGAATTTTTAGTTGAATGTATCTACCCCAGAATTTTTTTTTTTTTTACTTGTTGCAGTTAGATTGCGGCCGGCCATGCTGGGGCACCACCTTGAAGAGTTTTTAGATGGCTGTATGGAACCCAGAATTTTTTTAAAGTTTGATCAAAGCCACTTCTGTGATATAAATCATTTTACTTCTTTTTATTTGTTGTAGTCATCAGACTGCAGCCATGCTGGGACACCAACATATGGAATTTTTAGTCGATTGTATCGACCCCAGAATATTTTTAGGTTGTAGTGAAACCTCTCTCTCGGGCATTCAATCATAAATGATAACGAAGCTGCTAACATCTAACCTTCGGCTGCCTTGGACCCTTCTGATTGGTTCTTATTTGCGCGGCAATTGTCCCCATGTTCTGCTTGCTAAGGGTGGATTACGTCCAATCGTGGCCTTCAGATAAGGCCACGTGAGAGAGAGTTTTTCTGGGTTTCCGGTGAATCCTATTTCAGCTATAATAAGCCCGATCCAACGACGGTAGTCGTCTTCGATTCCAGATCTCTCACAGGTCTGGTCGCTGACCACACATACAGAACATAGCTACAGCCATTTCACCACCAATCTACTATCTACCACAATGTCGTGCGCCAGCAACCCCACCACCAGGTACACACCAATATCAACACACTCGGTTTTATATCGACACTGTTTGAGTGGATTGTTTCCACCACGAGCAACAGTGTCGATATAAAACCGAGTGTGTTGATATTGGTGTCACCAGTTTGTAATAATTCGACCGTGCGAACCAAAGGAGATGGCGACGTAGACGGAAAAGGCTCCTTTTTACCATGTCGCACGGTCGAACACAAAATAAGATATATAAGATAGAAGGCTCGTCGTGAGAGATACGAGCCATGGTGCCAGTAAAAGAACTTAGGACAGACAACCCATATAGAGAGTAAGTTTATTAACATAGTTAAACTGCTTGTGTCTGTGTGCGTGCATGCGACATATATAAATAATACAGTAGATAAGTCAGGCCTTCGTGTTCAAGAGAATGTATACAACAATGTGAAGTAACGAACAGTCGTATAAGCAATAGTGTGTGTACAATATGTGAGAGTAAAAGTGTGCGTGTGAATGAGAGGAACACAGAACATAGAGTGTCTGTAACACAGACTACAAGTCTCAAACACTGAGATAGAGAAATACCAGTTCGTATTAGAGTTACACAAGGAGATAGAATGTTCATACGCAGGAGGTTGTGGCCAAGTAGCAGAGCTGTAGTATCACAATATGTGTGTTGAGCGTCGAATGCTGTGACCGTTTACCTGATACGGAATATTCTCGCTAGTTAGTTCTGACTGTTGCTCGTGGTGGAAACAATCCACTCAAACAGTGTCGATATAAAACCGAGTGTGTTGATATTGGTGTGGAAAACTCTCTCTCACGTGACTTTATCTGAAGGCCACGATTGGACGTAATCCACCCTTAGCAAGCAGAACATGGGGACAATTGCCGCGCAAATGAGAACCAATCAGAATGGTGGACAGAAGGGTCCAAGGCAGCCGAAGGCTAGATGTTAGCAGCTTCGTTATCATTTATGATTGAATGCCCGAGGTTTCACTACAAGGTGATTTTCAACCAGCGCATGAATTTAAGCCTAGAAGGTCTATCGACATGCTAGAAATAACAGCTAAATCTTACAAGTTTTTATTTTTTATAATTTCGCGTAAACAAAAACGGAAATCGCGATTGTAAAAGAAAAATTATTTTCCAAAATTCCAATTTTTAAGTAAGCATAATATATTCAATCGAAAAACGGTGTCAAAACATCAATGTCCCTCACAATGGTATGTTCCGTGTGTTTCAATTATTTTCCTCGTTTTAAGAAAAATTTTAAAGTTTGAAAATGAAAATAAATCAACCTTAAGATTAATAATAGAATAACAGAACACAACACAAGACTCAATGTACATATTGTCTGAATTCTAACAAAAGGGAAAGCATTTACATCAATGTTAATCTGAAAAATTACCAATTCTTCACGGTGGTGCCCCAGCATGGCCGCAGTTTAATAGCTGCAACAAGTAAAAAAAAATGTTAATTCTCGCGTCGATACATTCGACTAAAAGTACTTCAGGGTGGTGCCCCAGCATGGCCGCAGTCTAATAAATGCAACAAGTAAAAAGGAAAAAAAGTTCTGGGGGTCGATACGTTCAACTAAAAATTCTTCAAAGCGGTGCCCCAGCATGGCTGCAGTCTAATGACTGAAACAAGTAAAAGGTGAAAAAACGAAAAAATAATCGAAAAATATAATCGTGGGAGTTTTGTCCACTTTCACTATGGGGCTTTTGTGCTACACTTATTTTATTGACCTTCAGCGGGATGAAAGGCTAAGTTGACCTCGGCGGAATTTGAACTCTGAACGAGAGGAGAAAACGTGATATTGTTGGCCCCATTAAACTTTTCTTCAATTAAACAATATTCTTTTCTACATTTTAAAACAACTGAAGTTATCATTTTAATAATACTTCTTTCAAAATTCTAATTTTGTTTTTCACACATCAACTCATGGTATTTAATTTTTTTATTTAATAGTGAGAGGAGGTGGAATTAAGAAAATCATGAAGGAAAAAAAAACACCATTTAAGTGGTGATTGTTGTTCCAAAGGCACGACGAAGGGAGAATGCGAGTAGAAGAGTAAAAAATTAGGAATAATTTTTTTTTTAAACATTGATTTTTTTAATTATTTTTTTAATGCAAATTACAAGTGTTTCAGAGTTCGGAATACTATAAAAATTTCATACTAACTGTAAAATGTATGGTGGGATGAAGGAAAGGTAGGTACGAAATGTGTTTTTGGGGTATTTTTGTGTTTTTACTATAAAAATGCGAGAATGGGGGAGACACTGGAAATTTATGGATTTCAAATTCGTTATTTTATCATTATTATTATTTTGTAGAAAAAGCTCTCACATCAATTCATTTGGAAGTGCGTGGTATTGAAAAATCTGGGCGAAAACGGAGAAAATCCTAAAGAGTAACAGTGATTCTGAAGCGGTGGAGCAGATGTTTCTTTTTCTTTTCTTTTCCCAGGATATGGAGTACTATAACATGAGAGGAAAAAAATTAATGGTGATGGCTGTCTTGAAGGGGCGAAAGTAAAGAATACGTACACCCGGTATTTAGCGTTAGAGTTAGGGTTAAGGTTTTCCTTACGCCGAAAACGGGTGGTGTACGTATTCTTTATCTCCGCCCCGAGTATGATGGGAGGCGACGTTGAAAGATCATTGATTTTTTGTTTGAAGTGCAAGATGCAAAACAAAATTTGAGAAGTCCAGGTAAATACGGTGAAATTCCAACTTATGTTAAAGTTCACCTTTTCCTGAAATATTGGAATTTGACTGACTTTTGTTATTGTTTGTTTCCGTCTGTGTGTTGCGTATTTATTGAGGAAATTTTTTTGTTTTTATTTTGTTTTCCTGCTTTTTATCTATTTAAGAACGTACAAAAGGTAACTAGTGCAGAGCAACGGACCACAGTTTAAAGTAGTTGCCTCCCTTTAATTGAATTTGGTTTCAGTTGTCTACCTTACATAATTAAATGTATTTTAATACATTTTCTCTATGACACTTTCTTCAAATACTGCTCACAGGGCTTACTTTTTTTTCCTTTGCAAAATATTATTTTCTCTAAGTATGACAGTTTCTTCAAATACTGCGCACAGGACTTACAAGCCTCATTTATTTTTCTTTATGTCCTAATTATAAATATTTGTTTCCTATAATGTTTAGTTAACCTGTTGTAAGTATAGAAGAATTTTTTCGTTAAGTATTGTTAGTGGGAAGCAAGAGAAAAAAAAATGAACCTTGTTTGAAGAATCAAGAATAAACTATTTATGATTCAATTCTTAGTGGATGACGAAGACATTCCTGGATTTTATTGCATTAATTATAAGTCAGTGTTCTGTAAGTCAAACTATCATTAGTTACTTTGTAATCTGTTAGATTAAAAAGCCCCTACAACTGAATAGGAGAATGTGTGATAACTTTGAGAAAAGTTAAAATATTTTTTATATTTAAGCAGATATTCTGAAGATTCATTATTTTTCTTAGGAAAGATACTGCAGTGGTTTCTCATCACCTTCTTTCAATTGCTTTACAATTTGGTTGTATGAATCTGAGAAAAATGAAACTGGAATGTGATGGAGCTTAAACTGAGGTGTTGAGCTCATTCTTTTTGAAAACTTTAATTGATATTGAAGTGGCCTGGATGTTATTTGGAGACAAAGCACTAATACCTGACTTAATAATGTTCCAACCCATTGCATCAAAGAGTAAAAAATGAAACATGGCCCCCAGAGAGATAAAATCATTCTTAACAAATTAAAATCATCTGGCATGACTAGGAACCACACCAGGTTCTATAGTCTGTTTCAGCTTGGCTTCTACAGCTGGATGTCCTTCCTAATGACAACTACTTTACAGAGTGTACTGGGTGCTTTTTACGTGGCACCAGTACCCACACTAATTCTTTTTACATGGCACTTTGGTTTTAGAATCTCAATTCTGTTATGGTGTGTAGGTCTTCCTAAGTACAGCAATGTGCTACATATCTCAGTTGTTTGAAACAAATATATAATTATTGATAATGCTACAACAGTTCTAGATGACAGAAGTACCAGCTGAAACTCAATTTAAAACCCTCATCAATAATGTAAAACATCACTAAGAAAGGAAACCTTTTGATAACACAAAATTAAATCTAAAATAGTTTTTAAATACAAAATCACTGCATCACTTAATCCTAAATATGAACAAAATACTCTGATATGGTTTTAGAAATACAGGAAAAGATCTTATAGAAACAATACTGCTCTGTCTTTAATTAACAAACTTTTTTTGATCAGATTTACAGTGTTAAAGCTTGTTCTTCACAAAACATATCAGAGAAATGAGAAGTTGTAGAGGGAAAAGGAGAAATCCAAAGAAATGCTGTCAATGATCCTGACAAATTTCTTAAGATTGTTCTAAATAAATATTATACTGTTGCAAAGATTTCTTGATAAAGATATTTATCATAGAAAATCTATTTTATCTCAAACTGTAATCCTAAGCTAATGAACAAAAACATGGCCAAAGACAAAAAGTATAGGCCAATTTC
Source organism: Octopus bimaculoides (assembly GCF_046866305.1). Lineage (NCBI taxonomy): Eukaryota > Metazoa > Mollusca > Cephalopoda > Octopoda > Octopodidae > Octopus > Octopus bimaculoides. Next base: position 34,580,457 of record NC_142929.1, on the reverse strand, counting down.
ACCATCTTCACACTTTTTGAAATACTACTGAGATATAAAGATAAAGCATCACTTAATTCCTGAAACAGAAATGTCCTGAAATATCCAAACATATACACACACAAAAAAAGGAGGAAGATTCACTTTGGACATAAATTTCACAGTTAGTCCAGAGGACCTTTTAAACAATTCAAAATGAGGATCAGTTCACTTACCTCACACCCATACTGTCATACATTAGTAGCAAAGAGGTCATTTTTTAAAATGTAAACAAGGCTGTGCTAGACACATCTCATGGGCACCATTCCATGTATTTATCTGTCAAAAACTCGTCCTATATCAGCACACTAGTAATTAATATCAGACCGTCAGTCTTGTACTATGATGTAGAGGAGTTGTGTCAGATACAATGTTGTTTTCATTTTAATAAGTAACTCTACGTTACTATAGTTTGACATCTTTGAGTATAGTACCTTACCACTGACAATTATTTCCGTTGAGCTAATTGAATCACCTAGATAACAGAAAACGTCAATTACTTATGGGAAATTTGAAATGATTTATTTAATGTGTGCTCTTTTTGCTACCTACTCCAGTGCATCTCCTACAAACAAGTTTTTCATTTTGGCCTTCCTGCTTATATACAATATACCTCTTATTCCCACACAGTTGTTGGCACTCCGTCGCTTACGACGTCGAGGGTTCCAGTTGATCCGACCAACGGAACAGCCTGCTCGTGAAATTAACTTGCAAGTGGCTGAGCACTCCACAGACACGTGTACCCTTAACGTGGTTCTCGGGGATATTCAGCGTGACACAGTGTGACAAGGCTGACCCTTTGAATTACAGGCACAACAGAAACAGGAAGTAAGAGTGAGAGAAAGTTGTGGTGAAAGAGTACAGCAGGGTTCGCCACTATCCCCTGCTGGAGCCTCGTGTAGCTTTAGGTGTTTTCACTCAATAAACACTCACAACACCCGATCTGGGAATCAAAACTGCGATCCTACGACCGCAAGTCCGCTGCCCTAACCACTGGGCCATTGCGCCTCCACTCCCACACAGTATACACAGCGTAAACGAATATAGAATTTCTATCAACTCCTTTTCTACATATCTCACACTGGTGCTGCCAAAATGATAGAATTCTGTATTCTTTCTTACTAAGGCTTTTGTATTTGTTTGGTTAATTTTTAGACATCTTCATTTTTGGCATTGCTTCTATATTTGGAATTTATCATTTAATTCTTTGACTGATTTGGCTATCAGAACTAGATTGATGACACACATGAGCTTCCTGGGGCAGATGGTCATCAACTTCTCCACTGTAGCCTGGAGAACTATAATAAAGAAGAAGGGGCTGAGAACAAAGTCCTGATAGACTCCTACTAACACTACATTTTTCACGGAATAAATTTATATATGTTATCAGACTACATATGCATTGAGGACGTGATGCTTTGTTTCATCTTTTGTAGTGACTGAAAGAATAATTATGCTGGAAACACTGTTCCATCTAAGCTGTGTCTGATGCTAGTGCCACTTGATTGGCTCCCCGTTCCGGTGGCACGTAAAAAGATTCATCAAAATGTAGTCGATACCAATGCCCCCTAACTGGCTCCCGTGCTGGTGGCACGTAAAAAGCACCATCCGAATGTGGTCGATGCCAGTGCTGCCTGACTGGCTCCCGTGCTGGTGGCTTGTAAAAGACACCCACTATTCCCTCAGAGTGGTTGGTGTGAGGAAGGGCATCCAGCTGTAGAAACCTTGCCAGATCAGATTGGAGCCTGGTGCAGCCTACTGGCTTGCCAGTCATCAGTCAAATCGTCAAACCCATGCCAGCATGGAAAATAGACTTTAAACAATGAGGATGATGATGATGAAGAAATTTGAGCAATGGTTACTCACATGGACGCACACTTATTTTGCAAAGAAACAATTTGCACACAACATAAATTTCTGTGCACAAAAGGAACATTGGTTGAGAATGTCTATTTTGCCAAGTATTTCTTGGTTAGACTAAAATCATTTTTTATTCCTCTGCCATCATTTGAAGATACTTTAGCTCAATGAAACAATGTTTTCACCCTTTTGTTACTATATTTCTGTTTTGAAATACACAGCCTTTGTTTCAGTTAGTCTTGAAAATAATGAAGAATTTAGTAAAAGACCCGTGTCATTATTAAACTGGAGAACATTAATTAATATAAAAATTTTGATGGAAGGTTTTAATTTAAACCACTTTAAAATGAAAAATTTGTATTGAAAACCAGGGCAGGTCTTAGGCAGGTTGATAACAGAAGTGTGAGGCAGTTGCTATTAAGGGAGTAAGGTGAACTTACCATTGTTGCATTGAAGTAAAGAATTTGCATAGTCATACTTCTTTGAACTGGATATAGATGAGATGAGATTTTTGTATGACTGCAGTTAATCATTATATTAGCTTTGCTAAAAAATTTTTTAAAATATGGTTTCATGTTAAACATATTTTTACATTGGAGTAAAGATTTTTGCCAACATAACATGGCAGTCCTGGTTTAGGACGAATGTTGCTGTAATTTAGCCCCAGGAGACATCGTCTCCAGCTGGCTGTACGTGATCTGTGTCCTTATATTCTCAAACAAGGGAATCTAACACCGCCACTCAGCTCAAAACAATATCTGTGTATCACAATACACATATTGTTTTGAGCTGAGTGGGGGTGCTAGATTCACTTGTTCAAAAATATAAGGACACAGATCATGTATAGCCAGCTGGAGACGATGTCTCCTGGGGCTAAATTACAGCAACATTCGTCCTAAACCAGGACTGCCATGTTATGTTGGCAAAAATCTTTACTCCAAAGTACTGTTGCTGAATATCTCTTGTAAGATTTAAAAATAGTAATTTCATATTTTTATATATTTTTTTCTAAATACTCTCTCCCTTCACCCCAGTGTGCGCGCGTGTGTGTGTGTGCGCATGTGTTACAATTTCCTTGCCTTGTAATCGTGTGTGAATTATAAACAAAAGTTATCATCATGGAAGCAGTCTCCTTTGTTCCCAGTCTTCCAGGAAAACTTGTCCAGCCATGGGGAAATATTACCTTATTTGGAAACAGGTGGAGGGCATCCAGCTGTAGGAAAGCTGCCACAACAAAATTTCATTGCAAGCGTGGAAGAGTGGGTGTTAAGATAATGATGGTGATGATGATATCTCACAAATTTCTCTACATTAAGGGTACACATGTCTGTGGAGTGCTCAGCCACTTACACGTTAATTTCACGAGCAGGCTGTTCCATTGATTGGATCAACTGGAACTCTCTTCGTCATAACCAACGGAATGCCACAACAATATATATATATATATATATATGAAAGAAGGTTTGAAAATGCAATTTTAAAGATGTTTATTCACTTGACTGGTTTCACTTTTTTAGAAAAAGATTATCAAAAGTAAAATGTAAAGCTTTGTATATGCTTTGTTGTGTTAAGTACTAGTTGTCACAGAAGTATTAAAATACATATATATACTCTTTGATAATAATAAGAAAATGTTAAAAACAGTTTATATATATGTATTTTAATACTTCTGTGACAACCAGTACTTAACACAACAAAGCTTTACATTTTACTTTTGACAATCTTTTTCTAAAAAAGTGAAACCGGTCAAGTGAATAAACATCTTTAAAATTGCATTTTCAAACCTTGTTTCATATATATTTCCACTTGTGCAGTAGTGCAGTATCTTACAACTTTACTGTGTTATATATATATATATATATATATATATATATACACACACACATGTATATGTATATATATATATATCATCATCATCATCATCATCGTTTAACGTCCGCTTTCCATGCTAGCATGGGTTGGACGATTTGACTGAGGACTGGTGAAACCGGATGGCAACACCAGGCTCCAATCTAATTTGGCAGAGTTTCTACAGCTGGATGCCCTTCCTAACGCCAACCACTCAGAGAGTGTAGTGGGTGCTTTTACGTGTCACCCTCACGAAAACGGCCATGCTCGAAATGGTGTCTTTTATGTGCCACCCGCACAAGCCAGTCCAGGGGCACTGGCAACGATCTCGCTCGAAAATCCTACAGGAGCCAGTCAGGCGGTACTGGCAACGGCCACGCTCAAAATGGTGCATCTCATGTGCCACCCGCACAAGAACCAGTCCAGGGGCACTGGCAACGATCTTACTTGGCTTGCCGGGTCTTCTCACGCACAGCACATTTCCAAAGGTCTCGGTCCGTAGTCATCGCCTCGGTGAGGCCCAATGTACGAAGGTCTTGCCTCACCACCTCAGCCCAGGTCTTCCTGGGCCTACCTCTTCCACGGGTTCCCTCAACTGTTAGGGTGTGGCACTTTTTCACGCAGCTATCCTCCTCCATTCTCACCACATGTCCATACCAGCGCAATCGTCTCTCTTGCACGCCACAACTGATGCTTCTAATGTTCAGCTTTTCTCTCAAGATACTTACACTCTGACGGGTATTCACATTGACATTACACATCCAACGGAGCATACTGGCTTCATTCCTTGCGAGCTTATGTATGTCCTCAGCAGTTACAGCCCATGTTTCACTGCCATGTAGCATGGTTGTTCGTACGCATGCGTCATACAGTCTGCCTTTTACTCTGAGTGAGAGTACCTTTGTCGCCAGCAAGAGTAAGAGCTCTCTAAACTTTGCCCAGGCTATTCTTATTCTAGCAGCTACACTTTCAGCGCACCCACCCCCACTACTAACTTGGTCGCCCAGATAGCGGAAGCTATCGACTACCTCTAGTTTTTCACCCTGGAATGAGATAGAAGTTGTTTCCTGTTTGTTTGCAGTCTTTATTGCACCTGAACATCTGCCACAAACAAAAACTAACTTGCTAGTTAACCTGCCTTTGATGTTGCTGCACCTCTTATGTGTCCATAGCTTGCACCGGGTACATCTTATAGAGTTACTACCTACTCCTTTTCTACATACTGAGCAGGGCCATCTACCTGAAGGGGTTTGTGTTTTATCTACCTTCCTACTTATTAGGATTTTGGTTTTAGCTAGGTTGACTCTAAGGCCCTTCAATTCTAGACCTTGCTTCCACACCTGAAACTTCTCTAGTTCTGATAGTGACTCCGCAATTAGGGCAAGGTCATCAGCATAGAGGAGCTCCCAGGGGCAACCTGTCTTGAACTCCTCTGTGATTGCCTGGAGGACTATGGTAAATAAGAGGGGGCTGAGGACGGAACCTTGGTGGACCCCTACCTCTACCCGGAATTCATTGCTGTACTCATTTCCAACCCTCACCTTACTGGCAGCATCTCTGTACATGGCTCGCACAGCTCTCACTAACCATTCTTCTATCCCAAGTTTCCTCATTGACCACCAGATAAGGGATCGGGGGACCCTGTCAAAGGCTTTCTCCATGTCAACGAAAGCCAGGTACAGAGGTTTATCCTTAGCTAGGTATTTCTCCTGCAACTGTCTCACTAGAAATAAGGCATCAGTAGTGCTTTTACCTGGCACGAACCCAAACTGCATCTCATCTAAATTGATTCGCTCCCTAATTAGTTGGGCTATGACCCTCTCTGTAACTTTCATAACCTGATCTAACAGCTTGATGCCTCTGTAATTATTTGTATCTAAAGCGTCCCCTTTACCTTTGTAGCAGTTGACTATGATGCTGCTACACCAGTCATTGGGTATGACTCCTTCGTGTATCACCTGGTTCGTAATACGGGTGACTAGGCTATAGCCAACACTGCCAGATATTTTGAGCATCTCTGCAGTGATTCCTGGTGGGCCGGGGGCTTTCCCGGTCTTCATACTCTTAATTGCTTTATCTATCCTGGTACTATCAACTCGGATAGCTGGTTCCTCTATTGGGTCGACATACGGCAGGCTCTCTTTCTCCCATTCATTCTCTTTATTAAGCAATCTATCGTAGTGGCATCTCCAGACCTCTTTCTTTGCATCCTCATTTAATGCAAGCGTACCATCATCCATGCGAACACATTTCTCTCCTACAACATCACTATTCTCTCTCCTACACTGTCTTGCAACACGAAATACCTCGAGTCTTTGGTCCTCACGGCGCAGAACATTGGCAAATCTTTCCTTATCTGCTTCCCCTCTGGCTAAATAAACCTGTCGCCTAGCCTCCCTTCTGGCACATTGGTACAATTCCCTGCTACCACCGTTCTTCCAGTCCTTCCAAGCCTGTTTCTTTTGTCTAATAGCCCTGTCTACCTCCTTGTTCCACCACCACGTTACTCTGGGTCGGGAGGGGACCTTACACCACCCACAAATCTGGTCGGTGGCTTTCAACAGGTTGTCCCGCAGAAATCTCCAATTGTCTTCCACGTTGTATGATGCTATATCCCCTTCTATTTCGTTAAATGCTTCAAGTAACTTGTCTCTAAGTCTCTGTCCGTTTGCAGGGTCTTTAAGCTTCCACACCCTTCTTCTCCAAGCCTGTCTAATTCTGGGCACCCATTTTGCCTTGATCCCAAAGTCGCTAACTACTAATCTATGTTGTGGGGTACATTCTTCGCCAGGGTAGGTTTTGGCATTTATAAGCCGCCCTCTTTCCCTATTTCTGGCGAGGATGTAGTCGATTTGGCTAGAGTGTCTGCCGGAGCGGTAGGTGACTAGGTGACTGGCAGGTTTCCTGAAGTTGGTATTGCAGACCATAAGATTGGTTGCATCACAGAACTCCAGCAGTCTGGTTCCCTCCTCGTTGCGGGAACCGAAGCCATAGCCTCCATGTATGCCATGGAAGCCTCCAGCACGACGTCCGACATGACCGTTGAAGTCTCCAGCCACAAAGAGAAGGTCCCTGTCACTCGTCGACGAGGTAGTTTGCAAGAGGGTGTCATAGAATTGGTCTTTCAGACCATCTGGTAGCCCCGGTTGAGGTGCATAGGCTGAGATGACAGTAGCTAATCTATGATGAAGCACTAGTCTGATCTTAAGTACTCTGTCACTTACTCTAACGACCTCGATTACCTTATCCACCCATTTCTCCGCTAGAAGTATTCCTACGCCCCCGACCCCGTCAGTGTTCCCTGCCCAGAAAATCTTGTACCTGTGTTCTTTGCCTGTGAGGAACCTCGCAGAACCTCCTCTCCATCTTACTTCCTGGATGCAGCACATATCTACGCGTCTCCGTTCAAGCATCTCAACAATTTCACCAGATCTACCTTTCAGCGTGCCGACGTTGAGAGTGCCAATCCTAACAGTATGGGTGTTGGGGGTGTGGGCCTGTAGCCTGGGAAGGGGAAAAGCAGTGTCGTGTACCTGAAAAGAAAACTTGCAATTGGAAGAATTCATAAGCAAAACAGTACCTACAACCTGCAAACATTTCTCAAACTTAATGCGCTACCCAAAGGTAGGGGAGAGGATGGCCAAGGCCACTAGATGGGTTCCGGGAGACAGCCGAGGTTGACAGGATGACAGAGGAATGAACTTCCGGTGGAGGGGGTGGGAGGGCGGGTTACCGTCAGCGAGTAGATAGGGCTCTTAATTGTAGATTTTAAATATTCGAGAGACAACAATGCATAAATTGTAATTTTTAAAAGAGCAATGAATTCTATGTGATTAGAATATAACGTAGCATGAATTTAGGAAGCTTAGAAAATGAATAAGCATGAATTTAAGACAACAACTGAATTCAATTGAATTTCATGGAGAGAAACAAGATAAATAATAGAGGGCAAACTAAAGCGCGAAGGTATTATGAGATGTTTGAGGCCGTAAATAAATAAAAATAAAAAATAAAAATTTAAAAAATATATATATATATATATATATATATACACACATGCGTACCTTTCCTTCATAGAACACTAAACTCTGCTTGCAAAGACCTGTTGAAGCAAGTAAACGACACGTGTGTGTGTATGTAATATTATGTCTGATGATGTAAGATAATAGGTATATACAATTAGCGCTCAGGCTGACTTCCTGTCTAAACTCCAACTTGAACTGCAACTGAAAATGCAAGGCTATCACAGCTGCCTAAATGAGGACTGGTTATAGGCAGTGTTTCAATTGAGTTGGTAGATGCATAATAGAATAAAAAAGATATAGACAGGTAAATAACAAATATCTGGTCAGATTACATTTATAAATTGATACAACTTATGAATAAAAAGGAAGGGAGGTCAGGAGTTTAGAGCAGAAAAAATAAAGGATCGGTTGAAAAATATTTGCAATTAAGGAAAATTAGAGAAGACATTAAAAGCGGGGTCCCCACTATTAAATGCTAGGTGTAATTTAGAAATATCAAGAGTGGAGAAAAACAACATTTTAAAAATTTTGCATGTATGTGCACACATGCTACTGTTTCCTTGCTTTGTCATTATGTGTTGTTGGCACTCCATCGCTTACGACGTCGAGGGTTCCAGTTGATCCAATCAACGGAACAGCCTGCTCATGAAATTAACATGCAAGTGGCTGAGCAATCCACAGACACATGTACCCTTAACATAGTTCTCGGGGATATTCAGTGTGACAAGGCTGGCCCTTTGAAATACAGGTACAACAGAAACAGGAAGAAAGAGTGAGAGAAAGTTGTGGCGAAAGAGTACAGCAGGGTTCGCCACCATCCCCTGCCGGAGCCTCGTGGAGCTTTAGGTGTTTTCGCTCAATAAACACTCACAACGCCCGGTCTGGGAATCGAAACCGCAATCCTATGACCGCGAGTCCACTGCCCTAACCACTGGGCCATTGCGCCTCCACTGTCATTATGTGATTAAAGCAATAAAAGATTTGGCTGAGGAATGTTCATAATGGTTGTGATATATTTGATATTCTTGCAGCACAGTTATAATTTAATTTCATATTACTGACATTAGATAGTAGGTTAAGGCAGATCATCATAACTAAAATCCAAAGCTGGATAAGCTTTGTAGGTAGTCCCTTACAATAATTTTAAGAATACCATTTGTCCACCAGTCAGATGTGAATCTTATCATACTAGAGCAGTAGGGTAATTTATAACCCCCTACCACTATTATCTCTTCTATATCTCTCATCTTGCCTCTTCTTAACTTAACTCTTTCCTTCCTACCTACATTACAATGACAACCCCCTCCCCCAATTATCTCAACCTACCACACAGCCAAGTTATTCCTAGGTACATTATATCTTGGTATCCTATCTCCTTCACTCTGAAACTTAAGACCTCTTACCACATACTGCCCACTCTGGTCAGTTTGGCTAACTGATAATTCAATCGCTCGCCCCTTCACCACTGCAATTCTACACAATGTACCTTTCACACCGTTCCCCTCCCCTGCACATAAAGGCACTGGCAACCTGTTTCTACACATCTTCTAATTCTAGATGTTTATTTCTCAGTCTTCTATATTAGATTCTATCTGTCTTCCTCTTATTATGTATGACCTGAAGTATTCTACCACTCTTCCTTTATGCTCACTTCTAATATATTTCCCACTACTCTGATGTTTTCATTTCTCACCAAGTCCCAACTCACTTTTTTTTACAAAGATGGAACATATTGCCACTAAAATGCTGGTTGCAGAATGCTTGCAAGGAATTGCACCAACAGCACATCTATTCTTGAAACAATTATAAGGTATTACCTGCACATCTTCCTTCTTCACATCCAGCTTCGAATTTTACCTATGATGACCTGCCTCAGGGACGTTTTTAAGCCAATTGGATAGATTTGTTCAAATTGGGTCAAACACCAAGAGAGGGCCCTGAGCAAACGCTCAAGCAGAGAATGCTATGATGAATTTTTAGTATATCCTTGACTAATGGTGGAGCCTCAAGCCCTCAATGCTTTTTGGCTGGGACTGGTGTACTACATGAAACATAAAACATTAATCTTCAGCTTTCGCAGAGTAGAGGGCTCCACTGACAATTCTCTAATTGGGCACCGCACTTCCTAGCACCAACGTTAATCTACCATCCACTATCAGTAATACAAACTTACCTGATAACTGTGTTGGAAGAATACCAGCATATATCATAACCATTATGAACATTCCTCAACCAATCTTTTATTGATTTCTTGTGATCTAAACTCCAGAAACATTCCTTTCTATTCTTAAGTTGTATCAGTATATAAATATATAAATGTCATAATCTAACTAGTCACCAGTTGTTTCCCTGTCTATGTTTTTATTCTATTAGACATATGTATGTATGATTGCAGATGTTTAACACACACACACACACACACGTGTGTGAGCATGACTGTGTGTTACTGTCTCCTTGCCTTGACATTGTATGATAACTATATTACAAGCAGTACTGTCATATGAGCGGTGTCCTTCATTTCCAATATTCTATGAAAACATGTCTAACCATGGGGAAATATTACCTTGCAGGTGAGGGTTGGTGACAGGAATGGCATCTGGCCCTAGAAAATCTACCACTATGCATTCCACCAGAACTATGCGAAAGTGGAAAAGTGAACATTAAAATGATGATGATATACATATGTATGTATATATATATATATATATATATATATATATATATATATATATATATATTGTGTGAGTGTATGCTTGTGTGTATGTGTGTGTGTGTTCGAAACGTCTAGTTAGAATAGAGGCAGCTGATGAAGGATTTATTCCAAGTGGCTATCTGTTTTCCTATGTGTTCGTTCCGTTGTCTGTAGTTCATTGTTCTAACGTCCTGTACCCTGATATGCATCTATATACACATGTAGATGTAAGTATGTACATATATGTGTGTATACATGCATATATATTCTTTGTATTATATATATGTGTGTGTGTGTGTGCATGTGTATATATGTGTGTGTGTGTGTTTATTTTGTATCATACTATATATTCTATGTGATTTGTGAATGATACATTAAGGAGCTTTTATGAATCCATATATTACGACTGAATGTATGTGTGTGTGTGTGTGTGTAAAAACACCATTTATTCTAGTTAAAAAAAAAGAACTCACATTAAATTATTTATGAGAGTTTGAATCTAACAACAACAAACAGAAGTAAACAAAGAAGAAGAAAGTACCACCAGCACAATTAATATATTTATTCCAGTTGAAAACTATTCAGATTATCAAGGAACATAGTCAATAGGTTGGTTGTAGTTGATGATGTATCAGCAGCAAATTGTTCAGCAACTCTGGCCACTGAAGCAGTTAGATGAAGAACTGCAGCTAGCTGCTGAGATAATCCAAACGTCCATACTTTCACAACCAACCAAATGTAGAACTAAAATGACAGCTAAGAGGTGTGGGAAAGTTTGCTGAATCATTTCTAAATAATAAACTGATTATACAAATACCACCAAATACACAGCTGGGTTGACTAGCCCTAAGGATAATGGAGGGCTGGGGTGACAGGAAGTAGAGAAACAGTATTAAGAATAGATGGAAAATACAATGAAATGTAAAGGATAGAATAGATACATGTAGAGAAGAAAAAAAAATTGTTCGATATGGTTTCAATTTCTTTTTTTTTAAATTTCAATGTTCCTTGTCTTTCATCAAAGAATATCTTGTTGTATAGCAATTTGACAAGAATGATGGCATATAAGACAAGCAGAGAAGGGGAGTGGTATTGTAAAAAAAAAAAAAAAAAAAAAAAGGAACGTTATTAATTATTAAAATATACAGTTAGTAGGGCTATTAAGATCTTACAATGACATTCCAGGTTGTATGAAGGCAGTTTTTGAGGCAATCAAAAGCATCAAGTAAAACCACTCCAATGCTTTGCCATAAGTTAGACCAGATGCTACAAGTTAAAGTTCAGGGCATTTTATTCTATGTATGATAAAGAGAAGAGAAGCAAGAACAAGGTACACAAAATATAGTAATGAGAACAAAGATGACCAGAAATCAATGTAAGAGAGAGAGAGAAGTGAATGAGTTTCCAATGAGAAATAGAAACTACGATGTTTAAATGAGACTAATAGCTAGATTCAAAAATGACTAAGTGAGAGAGACCAGGTACCTTGAAAAGAATGAAGAAAGCAAAATATTTGCAATTAAGGAAAATTAGAAGAGAGGAAATGAAAAGGGGGTGCCCACTAGTAGATGCTAGGTGTAATTTAAAAATATCAGGTGAGAGAAAAATAAAAATTTTTTAAATTGAAAAAAATAGGAGGTGAGATGATGATGTTTGAGACAAAATGAATATTCTATTGAATAGTTAAAATGAACAGTCTAATGGATAGTCTATTGAATGAAAAATGTTTGAAGAAATGGAGAGAGAAGGGCGAAATGAGAAAGATTGACAAGTAACCAGCAAGTTAGGAAGTAGATTTATCCAGCAATCTACATCAGTTCTCACTTCTCTCCCCCACTCTTCTTCTGTGATGATACTTGACATAAGCTACCTGAAGAAGTGGATGACAAAGTGCAGGAGTTAGCATCTTGGCCACTTTTCTTTTGCAAGGAGTAAAACATTTCTAGTGGCTTGTTGACTTTCCAGTACTTATCATTCACCTGATCCAGGGTCATAGAACCATTCAGGTGTGCAAAATTTCCTGGCGATGTTGCAATAAAAATCATATACTTGTTATTTTCGGCGGGTGTACTTAATGAACCTGGAATAAATAACAAAAAAGAAAAAAATATTAGTATAGAATTTCAGTGATACTTTTCACATCTGCATAAGAATATTAAATCTAAATCAGTGCTTAAATGTATAAGATGATGGTGATGATTATGATTTATTTACCACACAGATTAAACAAGGCAACATAGGAACAGAAAATAAATGTGAATGTACACACACACACACACACATGAAAGCAGTCTGTTCTGAAACATAGCTTGATCACTTCAAGCACAAATATAGTGTTAGCTCCTCAAATGAGAACAGATATGGCTTTTGAGACCAGAGACTCTCTTAAAAAACTTTCCACAAATATTGCAAATGTGTCTCAGTTCTGAATGTTATTTCATTGTGCTTTTTATGCATGTTTATATGTCTTTTTAAACCTCCAGAAGATTTATGCACCTTTTGACAAAAATGACACAGAAGAGCATAAAATGATGGTATTGGAGGTAAATGTTGTTCTCTTGTGATCATAAAATATTTAAGTAGAGAGACAGACAAACAATAACAGATATAAGGAATGCATTTATATAAAAAGTTATATATTCAATGTACATGATATAATCTTTCTACTTCCATACCCACGTTATATTTGTGCTTGAGGTTGAAGGTTACGTTCCAGATTGCTCTGGATGCTACTTGGTGTCTATCTCAGCGATGCTTACATTAACATTTTATAACCCATTCATTATAAACATAACAAAACACATTTTCCTATTCTTTTCATTTCTTTTACTGGTTTCAGTCATTGGATTGCAGCCATAGTGGAACACTACCTTCAGTAATATCAATACCAGTATTTCATCCAATACGAATTTCATCAATCTCAAAGGACAAAATGTTAAGTCAATCAAATGTAAATGAGACAATCAATATGGTTTGAAATACAACAAGGCATTTCGTCTGATGCACTGATTTTTTTTTCTTACCATCTCATACACGTAGATGTATCATACTGTCAGTCTTCTAAGCAATTTCCGTCTACCAAATTTCACTCTCAAGACTTTGCATAACCTAAGACTAGGCTGGAAGATATTTTGCCTCACAATTTATGAACAATAATGTTATTAATGACTTGTAGGTACGTGGTATTTTGTTATGCAACCATAATATACTATAAAGTATATTATGGTTGCATAATGAAATACCACATACTTACAAGCCATTAATGTTTACAAACCAGCTCCAGGTATGTGTTTAATATGTAAATTGGTATATTCAATAACTTAACACCACTGCATCCGATGGCTATATAAGCAATGTGTATGGAGGCAAGAATGGGTTAGATGGGTACTGATGAAGGGGCAAGACCCCACGAAATATGGCATATACACTCATTACCCATTTTTGTCTTCGATTTCATTGTTTGTTTACATCTGACATCTCAATACAAAACGTTGTAGTAAAAAATCAGTGCTGGCTTTAATTTTATAGAATATCTGTAGAACTAACCTTAACAAAATAATGTAAAAAGTACTGCTAATGCAGTAGAACGTGGTACTGACTTATAAAAACATTTAATATACTTTATAGTATATTATGGTTGCAGAACGAAATACCACATACCTACAAGTCATTAATGTTTACATACCATTCTTTTGAGAGAAAAGCTGAACATAAGAAGCATCAGTTGTGGTGAGAATGGATGAGGATAGCTGCGTGAAAAAGTGCCACACCCTAACAGTTGCGGGAACCCATGGAAGAGGTAGGCCCAGGAAGACCTGGGCTGAGGTGGTGAGGCAAGACCTTCGAACATTGGGCCTCACCGAGGTGATGACTACTGACCGAGACATTTGGAAATGTGCTGTGCATGAGAAGACCTGGCAAGCCAAGTGAGACCAAGTGAGATCGTTGCCAGTGCCCCTGGACTGGATCTTGTGCGGGTGGCACATAAGATGCACCATTTTGAGTGTGGCCATTGCCAGTACCGCCTGACTGACCTTCGTAGGATTTTTGAGCGAGATCGTTGCCAGTGCCCCAGGACTGGCTCTTGTGCGGGTGGCACATAAAATACACCATTTTGAGCGTGGCCGTTGCCAGTACCGCCTGACTGGCCTTCGTGCAGGTGACACGTAAAAGCACCCACTACACTCTCTGAGTGGTTGGCGTTAGGAAGGGCATCCAGCTGTAGAAACTCTGCCAAATTAGATTGGAGCCTGGTGTTGCCATCCGGTTTCACCAGTCCTCAGTCAAATCGTCCAACCCATGCTAGCATGGAAAGCGGACGTTAAACGATGATGATGATGATGATACCAGTTCCAGGAATGTGTTTGATATGTAAATTGATATATCCAATATCATGACAAAACTCCTTGGCTGGGAGGGAGGAGTAGTGGGTGGGGGGCTAAGGATAGGCACCTTGCTCTAGAGTAGATACACGGATACCCCAGTTGGAAGAGAAAGGAGAGCAAGATAGAGAGTAAGATAAAAAGAACAGGTGAGTGAGGGAGTGAAATAAAGAGGGCAATAGTGAGGAAAATGGTGGCGAAAGTGTGTCGAGACATGCCCTTGGGAGACATTGGGAGTGGTGGGCATAAGTGAGGTGATACAGAGGTTTGGACTGGGTGGGCAGGACAGAGGTGACTGTAGCAATGATGGAGCGAAATACAAGAGAAGAGCTGTGGTAGATTGGCTAATGCCCAAGAACAAACAGAGGCAATGTAAGGTTGGAGGATCATTTTAGTCTTATCAGAGACAGCCTCTATACTGTCGGTGGCATGATGCACGTGGTAAAGTAGTTGATGATAGGAAATGCATTATGCTGTAAAAACCATACCAAAAAAAAGGAAAATAAATTAACAAAGATTTGGATTCTGAAACTGCATTGAACGCAACACATCTAGGAGAACAGTAACTCTGAATAAGGATAGTCTAGTTCTAGAATACTGGCATGAGAAAACACACTCAATCCACACTGTAAGAAGGCTGGTAAAAGACGAGGTATCTAGCCATAAAAGCTATGTCAAAAATATAACTTTATAATAAAGGTCCCAGTTTCTCTTACTGTCTGTCTATGCAAGATGATAGAAGACCTTGGCAAATGTTGAGCTGTAGTTGTTGTTGTTGGCACTCCGTCGCTTACGACATCGAGGGTTCCAGTTGATCCGATCAACGGAGCAGCCTGCTCGTGAAATTAACGTGCAAGTGGCTGAGCACTCCACAGACACATGTACCCTTAACGTATATTCAGCGTGACACAGTGTGACAAGGCTGACCCTTTGAATTACAGGCACAACATAAACAGGAAGTAAGAGTGAGAGAAAGTTGTGGTGAAAGAGTACAGCAAGTTTCGCCACCATCCCCTGCCGGAACCTCGTGGAGCTTTATGTGTTTTCGCTCAATAAACACTCACAACGCCCAGTCTGGGAATCGAAACCGCGATCCTATGACCACGAGTCCGCTGCCCTAACCACTGGGCCATTGCGCCTCCACTGTGAGCTGTAGTAAGGCCCATCCAAACTACCCCAATATATAAAAAAAAAGAATGATCGTGGTGGTGGTGAAGATGATGATACCAGAATAGAAAACTAACTGAAATAAAAATTGTTATGCTTGTTACCAGTTTTACATGGGTGCACAAGTTTTTACAGTCAAATAATCTTTCCATGACTAGCAACTTGTTTATGAAGCTGTAGTGACATCTATTTTCAGCTTGGTAAATTTAAGCAAGCAGAGTTATATGGCTCATCTAGAGAAATAATAGAATGCTTGTAGCAAAATTTCATCTCATGAAGATGTAGACAATAGCCCAACACTTAAACATCACAATCACTGTCATTGTCTATTTTAATACATATATACATATATTTCTATATTAACATAGGAAAAAGACAGAACATATTTCAATGACTCTATTTTGTGTCATTTAATGTCTGGCCTAATATTTAAAGGCTTGAACTAACTTGTCTACCTCTAGTCAATTCTTCAACTAATATATATATATATATATATATTTGCATTACATGTCCAAACAAGAACAACTATTTCTCTTTGGAACATTATTCACTACATAAAAATAACTTCCCAGTTTACTCAACTAATTCTAACATAAGTCAACAATAGATCCTCTATGTGGTCACTTTGACTTGCTCGAAATAGCAGAGAAATCTCCCTTAATACACACCTACTGTTTTAGAAAAGAGAGGGCACATTGGATAACATAGTTGTAAAAAGACATTTGAAAAAAATAAATAAAACTAATGGGATGTTTAAGGCTAAAACCCTTTTGGTCGTTGCTCTGCTAGATTAGGGCTGACTGTAGACCAAACAACAGCAGTTAATTTTAACAAATATTCAGAAAGTACTTACCATTTTCAACAGATAGTCTAATAGCTAGGTACTTGGATAGGTGATCAACTGAAAAATTAAATAACACAAATGGTTAATATATAAAATACAAAGCAAACAATATTCACAGTTTTACTTAATTTTCAAAGATGGCTTATATCAATGAAACACCATTACATTACAGTTGGAGTATACAAGGGGTAGCTGGAAAATTCCAAGCGTTAAGGGTAACAGGAAAGGCCTAGTTGGAGGCCCAAACTTCCAAGTTCTTTTATAGGGCTTAGAAAAACTGAAGGACCACTGCAATAAGTGTGTGAATCTGAGAGAGGAACACGTTGAATAAAATCATAATTAACTGATCCTTCCAAAGCCAGGAACTTTTCAGCACCCCCTCATATATTTCCATAATGCATAAACAAATACATAACAAACCCAAGCTTTCTGTAAGACTAGGTCAGAGGTGATAGTAACTTGAAACAGAAAATCCTCTTTAGTATTTCAGGTCTACGGAAACAGGTTAAAGCTATTATCCACAGAGTCAATAACTTATTTAGTGACACTATATTGATTCATTCAATTCCATTTGATTACTTACAAATATAAATATAATTGGAATAAAGTTTGTTTTGAAGCTACTTCCTCTCTCTTTCTCTCTACTCACACACAAATATGCACGTGCACACACACAAATATAAACACACACACACGTGGTAATCATCCAAGTATCTTCAGCTCTAAAAAGTGAAATAACCCTAATAAAATTCCAAGTGATTGGAATGCGAAGAAAAACCAACATAAAGCCAAATGTGAAAATGCTAAGAGAAATTAAAATACAACCAAATTCCCATCAGATTACATCCTACTAGTTTGAAAAGGGGAACTTTCTAGATGCAATCCAATGGTCATTCATCACCAAAGGGAGTCTTTATCCTTTATCCATTACAAACAAACATCACTAATTTTTTCATCCCAGTATCAAACAAAGAACTTAGCTCAGTAAGGCTGAAATACAACCTCAAATCTTTAAATTTTTAGTACTGCTTGACTGATTGTTCCTTCAACTCCAGGTGAAATTGTTTCCAGCATTTCTTGGATCATAATTAAAAATGTCATTATTCATTTCTTCTGCAATAACCAACCACTTCAAGGTAACAAAATGAACACAATTATTACTTATACAATACTCTCACTACTTACATCAATGTGCAGTAACTTTACATGGTACCTAATTACCATGTATGAACTAGCAGGAGTTAATGACATTGCCGATAACACAAAAGAGATAAAAGAATATGAATGGTAAACCCTTTAGCTGATAGACTGGGTTGAAATTTTAATGAATCATTTACAACTTTTTAAGCAGAACTAACAGATCACTTCTCCAGGAAAGAAACACAAAAATACAACCAAAACAATGATTTAAAAACTTCTCAACTCAGAGCCAGCAAGAAATATTAAAAGAATATGAAAATAACCATGACAGGTTATGTTGACTAAGAATATACACCAAACAGATAGGTAAATTCATTACAATGGCTATTAATGTAGAATAAGCAAGAAATTAGCTGATAGCTGATATTAATCTTCAACATCAGTTAATACTAAATTATCTTTTATCAATAGTTTGAAATTAATGTTCACAATGCGATATACTTTTAATTTAAATAACGTTTTTAATGTGTGTGTGTAGCAGCAGCAGCAACAGTAATATTAAAGCAGCAGTGGTTAAGAAATCCAATTCACAATTATGAAACAAAGTTTAATCTTCCACTTTATTGTGGTGTGATGGCTTATGTGCCTCAATGACCCTTAGAGCTATGCTAGTGAAACACAAACTCCTGATAGGGCCTCCTATGCTGGACAGGTCAAAGGACAGAGACCAAACAAATATGGTCCTCCTCCTCTTCCCAAACGTAAAAATGGGTTTACATTGTGCCAACACCCCTGCCTAGAATAATAAAGATAAGTTACAGAAGCATCAATGACAATTCAAAACCAACAAGACTTAGGAGAGGAAGGCCTTCCCTCAGGGAAACATATGATGCAGAAGTAATCCAACTGCAAAGAAGCAGAAAAGATATCCCAGGGTTGGGAACAGTGGAGAGAATGTCATTGTTGGCCTGTGTGCCGTAAGGGGTGAGGAGCTCAAGTAAGTAAGTTTAATTCTTATTTCTTTATTGCCCACAAGGGGCTAAACAAGGACAGACAAAGAGAGTAAGTCAATTACATCAACCCCAGTGTGTAACTGGTACTTAATTTATTGACCCTGAAAGGATGAAAGGCAAAGTCAACCCCGGTGGAATTTGAACTCAGAACGTAACGGCAAATGAAATACCACTAAGCATTTCGCCCAGCATGCTAACGTTTCTGCCAGCTCACCGATGTGGCACCTTAAGCAAATGTCCTCTAGCATAGACTTAAGAGTAAAATTGGATAGACCAGTGGTTCTTAAGCATTTTTTATCTATGGACTCCTTTGATTACTATATTATTCTGATGAAATAAAATAGCCATTCAATGTTTAAAAACTAGTTTCATAGACACTTCTTTCAAAATTCCTATTTTGTTCATCACACATTAACTTGTGTAGTTTGAACTATGTAAGACATTAGAAAAAGAAATTTAGCTGTTTCTTGCAATAAATACATCTAAAGCAAAATACTTTTCATGGACCCTTAATTTGCTTCTATGAGGCCACAATTTACTATTTTGTCTGCACAAACCCACCCCACAAAATCTTATATGGATCCCCAGGAATCATATGGACCCAAGTTGAGAATTAATGAGAAAGACAGAAAAAACTGTCTGGAAGCTCATCAGATGTAAAGTATTTGTAATTTAAAGAGATTCTACCTAAGAATTAAGTTATGGTTACAAATATCTGTGGAATACTAATTACTTGCAAAATAACTCTGTTGATAATGACCTAGAGATGGACCTACAGTCTGACTAAGCTCTACAAAATATCTAAATTTGTGAACTGTTTAAAACTCAAAATGTAGGGATATCCATGAAAAGGAATCACTAATAGTAAATTGATTTCTAGATAAAGTGAGATTTGTTTTTTCACACAAATGTAAGCTACTTCTCCAAAATCTCCAAGGACTGGGAGGATTCTAGCCAAAGTATGACAGCCGATTACCATGAAGGTATTCAATGTTTCTACCAAATAGTTAAGGGAAGTTGTCTTTTTAATCAACCATTTAACCGTCATTCAAATCATACCCTTATCCCAGTTCAGTATTGTGGTCTAAAATTTAAGTCCAAAGCAACCTTCTAACTCGTGCGTCTGTCCAATGAAAAATATTGACACAAATAGAACCAATTTTTTTTCCACTTTCCCCTCCTTTACTTTCATGTTGTGTTAATTTGACAACCACAACAATGACCAACTTGGATGTTACCATGACGACAACTTCATGTAAAGTGTTGAATCCCAACCGTCAATTTATATAGTAATGGTTCCAGTGTAATTATGAAAATGGAGAGAAAGGCAACTACTAAATAATATCATCCAATGTGTGAGACAACAGGTACAGTGATCAAACAACAACCCAAAGCCTGCCCAAACTCAGTTAATGTGGGGAACCCGATAAACTGTCATTGTTCCTACATACCATAGAAAACTGAATAATCTAAATTCGATCAAAGGACTTTTAAAGTTAAAATTTCAATTCAAACTATTTAACTGAGATACTTGACAACAATAACCAACTGTAAGCTGTACTCTGTGATATTCCTGCGAATAAAGTGTAGACATGGGCGAAATCATCGATGATAGTTGTAAAGTGTTGTTTTTTTAAACTTTGTTAGAACGGTTCCAAGTTAACAAATACGCCCACTTTCTTAGCCTTGACCAAATCAGTGTTGACAGAAGTAAATACGTACCAGTTCATGTATATAAAATAACACTCAGCTATAAGCTGAATTTCCGTCAAGTAAACTCGTTGCCTTGTTTACTTTTGTTTAAATATCTACTTGCAGATTTTTTTTTTTTTTTTTTTATTTTCTTTTCACTATTTAGCGAAATATAATTGATAAACATTGAGTGTACAATTGTGTATCATTCAATAAAAATATATTTTATAACCAGATATAAGACTTCAATGCTTAATCATTTATAACTCTGAATATTAAATGAAAATATATATATATGAACCAGTATTTTTCACTCGATTGTGAAGCATGTGTCTGTGTGATTTTTCCCCTTATCTTACATATATTTTCTATATAACAGCAAGATACAAATTAAGCCGAGTACTCTGAACTCAACTTTAAATGTTTTTTTCCAGCTGGTTTTAATGCAAATTAAAAATAACAAAGACGTGATTTCAAATCAGTGACTAAGATCCAAAAACCGCAATTTTATGATTGCAAATGAGTGCAAACTAGTTCTACTAATCAACAAAATAACAAAATCAAGTTATAGATTGCAATTATCTTCAATACAAAAACAAAAAATATATATGTGTGGTTTGTTGAAACCAAAGTTACCTGTGGCGTTAGCAGTAGTTTTGATGTATCTGGTGTTGGAATGGTCAACTACAACATCTCCATCCTGAGGATGAGGTTTGAACACAAGTTCAATATCACTGACTGTAGCCTCCTGCAATTGCTGTTGTTCGGTACTTCCTTCACCGACGGAATTCTCAGCACTAGACTCTTCCGAAGAAGTCTTCAGTCGTTTACTTGGAGTGGTATTCAGCACATCGGAATTGTTTGACGACGACAATGATGATGATGATGACGATGATGATGTGCTCTGTTGTTGTGATGACTGTTGATGTTGTTGTTGATGATGATGATGCTGTTGTTGCTGCTGTTGTTGTTGTTGTTGTTGTGCATGATGGTGGTGACTATTATTACTGGTACTATTATTGTTGTTAGACAAAGATGGTTGTTGTTGAGAACCAGGGGTGCTGGACGGCAGCTGCTGCTGTTGAGACGACTGGGAAGTCAATGGAGTGGTTTGCTGATTTTGAAAAGCTGCATCGTAAACAGGAGCTCCTTCCAATGGAAGTTTCCGAACCCTCTGAACCCGGTTTTCTGCTTGTCGTCGAAGACCCTCTTCGATACTGTTAGTAAGCGCTGTCGAATTGTGATGTCTATTTAATTTATCAAGCACTCGCTGTTGTTGAGCTTCGTACTCATCACGACTTGGATATATTTTAGAGATCAAGGCATCAAAATTCGGATCTGGGCGAAGGGATCGTTTAGAAACAAGCTTTTTCCGACAAGTAGGGCATTCCTTGTTGCCGCTACGTAATGCTGTGATAATGCATTCTTGGCAAAACCGATGTAAACACTCCTTGGTTGTCATTGTTGTTTTCAACATGTCCAAACAAATAGGACACATTAGCTCATTATGTAAACTCCTTGGAGAAACAGCCATTTCTGTACTGTCCGTGATAAGTTCCTGGGGTGTCCGATGAAGTTCGTATAAAGTTAATTCCCATGTTTTGTTAGGAGCGTGAACCACTTCGTTGGCCATCTTGATTTTCCTAAACGAATACCTTATCACACTTAGTGTACTATGTATGGACTACCGTATCGGTGTCTTATACAAAATTCTTAAAACTTGAAACTTATTCTCAATAGCTAGAAATTCATTCCGTGAAGTACATCTGTAGTGTACAATAATATTTTATCAATGAAATTAACATTTGCAGTCAGTAAACAAAGAAACAACAGCGAAATTATAATATTATGTTACTTTTAGTTATCCATACTTTTAATCTCGTTTTCGTTTCAAAATCACCACCGGATATTCTTATATAAGACATACCCCATTTAAAATACAGAATCTGTAATTAATTTCGTATTTTTGTCTGAGTATTTGTTTGTTCTTTTGTTATTTTATTATAATAAAATTAACCATTCTCAATCTTAATTAGATTTAAATTTAATACTTTGAAAATGTCTAAAAAATGTAGCTTCTTAAGATTATAAGGTATTTTTATACTAAACTAAGGATATGCACCAATTACTGAATGTAAAATCGAGAAGCATCGAATCATGTTTATACAGCAGATTTATTTAAAATTAAAAGTTGTCATAATTATAATTTTAAACGTAAAGGTGAGGGAATTAGTTTCCTCGAAAGAAAGTCCTTGCAAATGCTGGTTCTATAAACGTACATGGATTGTTTGAATTAAAACAATTGTATCGTGATTGAGTTTTTTTTTTTTTTAATGAAGTAGAAAACGCGCGTATACCATTACATTCACAAATATTCATAAAATAGAAATATATCCAGTCGCATCATTTGGGGTAAATTGCGAGCAAAAATGAAATTGAGAAAACGAATAAGAAGACCATGTCAGTGTATTGCGCTGTGAAGGAAAGGGGCGAGATGTTGACGTTTCATCAGTTCGCCCTTTGTCAAGATAGATGGAAGGTGGCGAGAAAGAAACAGAGTAATATTAAGAATTTTTTCTTTGTGTGTAGTTATCAAAGAATTATGCAGACGAGCTTCCTTGATGATTCCTCTTCTACTTCCATTTATATTGACAAAGAGCAACAGTCTGAATCGATATCTCTTCTTGTCATTCATAGAGCAATACATTGCGTTTATACTCCAGTTCGTCGTTTTCTTTATTTTCATTATTTATTTATTTATTTATTTATTTAGCTTTTACTTGCAATTTATCCAGGATATATAGGTCGACACAGACCTAGCCGGAATACACAGACACTGAAGTCATAAAATACATTAGTTAAATTAGGATCATCGTGTTTTATGTAAAAGGAATCAAAACCTAACTGTACAACTTCTGTATTTTCACATATTCCTTTCTTTGCCTTGATCTGGCCAACACGACTGGCTGAGAAGGTCAAATAAGTCTGAAACATGTCAGCTGTTATAGTGTCTGTCAGAGATCAAACTATTTGTTCCCTCACCACAATACCTTTTCTCTGGTGCATCAAGGCAATTTATATTTTGAGTTATCGTTTTTGACGCTGTTTGATCGAGTTAAGTATTGTTTCACAATGTTTACTTCTAATAAATAAAACTTTGGTCTTAGTTAACTAAAGCTACCATGCTCACCACATTAAGTATCATAGCACTTACTTCACTATTCTATTTTCCTTCCGGCGGCACTTAAAAATAATTTATTCTCCAAACATTACTGTTTTTCTTCTCCCCTCCCCCCCACTCCAAAAAATTGAGAAAACAAATAAAAGTAAGTTTTTGGTGAAGTTATTTCGTGTCACCACCAAATATTGTCAGAGATTGCACAGAGGGAAAGGTTTAATGATGTAACTCCAGAAACTTTATGACGCTATTTGTTCCAAAGTAAAATTCATCAATCTGAGAGGGAGAGAGATTTTTAAATTAGTCTTCAAAAGTTATCAATGTTTGCGGTACAATTTATTTCCAAAGATCTATCGACTACAAATAAGAGCTTCAAAAAGAAGAAAAATATTAAGAAGTTCTTTGTCTCTTCCTCTATTGTTTGTAGCTGTTTTTCTTGTTTTCTTCACACACACGTTAAGTAATATATTTCTGGTTGTGGCATATAATTGGTCAGAATGTTAACGTTGGTTTCGAGCTGAATATTGCCGCTAGACAATATTGACGATTCTTCAAACATGCTGTCTGGAAATGCATAACCCTTTTAGCACTGGAGGTATATCGATTCTAGAATAGTTCAGTGGAAGCAAAAAAAGTTGAACGAAATTCAATGTAAAATATTGGGGGGGGGGGAGAAGGAAGGAAGGGTTATTCCCCATAAATCGGTATTAGCCTTGGATAACCTTTCCAAATCTGTCATGGCTTTTCCTCGTCAGATTATATGATTGATAAATCTGTCATGGCTTTTCCCAGTTCCGGGGCACTTTCGTTTCGCCTAGCTCTGAAGTATATTGTGTTTTTTTTTTTTAACACAGTACGTTTACAATGGGGTGAAAACTGCAACATCTGGCATTCCTCGTCGAATAATTTATTTTAATTAGCTTCTTAATGATCCCTGCATTGCACATGATAACACTGTTTTATCTACTGTTATATTCGCTTATGTTTTCTTTTATTATCAATCATATACACTATCAACAGTCAAAAATGTTCGTGACACATTTAAGATCCAATCACAAGTCTATGAAGCAACCTCATTCAATCTGTTAGAAATAACAACCAACTCTCCTTCAAGTTACATCCTAAAGGACACATTAAAAGTAGGTAATTTTTTTTTCCAGTTGAAAAGTGTTTTCCGTTTGAAAAAAAAAGTTTTCAAAAGCGAAAAATCAAAGTGTTTTCATTAGCAATTAAACACTTGACATGTTTTGATACAAGAAATGTTTTTCCTCATATTTGTTTACGATGGCATTTTTTTTTTTTTTTTTTTTTTTACTTCCGTAAGTATCCATGTATAACCACAACTGCTGCAAAGTCAAGTACGGAAATGAATACCATAACTTTTCAGAAGAGTAACTATCTCCTACGTTTGATATTAATCATACTATCTTTCTTCTCTTAGTATTCTATACTTCAGATATCCCTAAAGATTCCAAGAGCATTTTCCAAGTACATTTTCGAATTCATGTCTTTATACTTCTACTTATGTGAAAAAAACATAAAAAGGAGAGGAGGAAAGAGAGAGAGAGAGAGAGTATCATATAACTATATGAGTACGTGACATTGACAAGCCGCAAATACGGTGAAATACACATTTGTTGTTCTCACGATCACTCCAGGAGCGATATCGTTTTGCCTAGCTCTGATGCACATAGTTTTTAACACAGTATGCCAATAAAGGAATTTTCCCTGGTTTTTCAACAATATACATACATTAAATGTGTCGTATAAATAAAGATTTTCTTCTAGGATTGCTCCTATTGCATATCTCGAGTTTTTCAGCCTAAGCGGCGTCATTATAACCCGTTATGTTTTTTATACACCATCACTATATATTTCAGACTAGCTCATGTAACTTCATTTCGAAAATGATACGAGTACAAGACCTCGATAAGCTGCAAATACGGCGAAAATCGCCTATCTGTCACTCTTGCGATCAGTTCCGGGGCATTTTCGTTTCGCCTAGCTCTGAAGTATATTGTGTTTTTTAACACAGTACATTTATAAAGGGGCGAAAACTGCAACATCTGGCATTTCAACGATTTCGTTTTAAAAAGCTTGGTAATCTACACCCGCCACAAGTTTCGAATCTTCCCGTTGTTCATATACCAAGTTAGCTGTGAATTTCTCCTACAACAGGATTTTTGATGGATAAACTATTTCGTTACTGCTTCCTTAAGATCCGTATCTTCTGCAGATCTCATACACTTGCCTTCACAAACAAGTGATGATTTGGAATTTGCATCAACACATTATATTTCAAAGAAAATGCAGGGAGTTTATTCTTCGCTTTACACATATCTCAAACAGTTTGTTTGTTTGTTTTCTTTTTTAACACCATACTCTTCATAAATCTTCGCCACCGAAGCACCAGCCTCTAACTTAAGTGAAAGACCTAGTTTTAGTTATTAGTGTAGGTTCGAGGTGAGACAGCTTCAAACAGATTTTTATTTCAGTATTTACTCATTAAAAAGAATTTTCAATAGTTTTGTAGAGATGGATCGAAACCTCAACCGCAAGATAATCGATCAGACATCTCGAGCGCATCTCCAGTTTCACGTGATCGCTCTATTAAACAACCAATCAACGTGAAACTGTGACGTGTAGTTTTTTTTGTTTGTTGGGGTTTTTTTTTTCTTTTTTCCTAAAGACTATTCTTGTACCCTATAAAAGACCGTTTTGGTGCTCGATTTAATAGCAGAATGTTGAAGGGGGCTCGCTATTTTATGTGTCCCTGCTTTTTGTCATGGATATTTCCGCAGGCATCTCCAGGTTCTCAGAGACATCCATTCTGAACACTCGCATGTCTCATAAGTAACTTTATTGACACGGTGCAGTTTTTTTTTCTCTACTCCAGTCAGTATAACATTTATGCTGTCCATTGTAAATTGCCAAAACTCAATATCCTTATGTCTAGTAATAAACATTTAAGTTAAATGTTCGCGAGTTTGTTTTAGTTATGATTCAAGCAGCCAACGAAAAATATCTTCATTTACCAGCTCCACATAGCACCAACCAAGCCACCATCACGATACTATCATTCATTTGTTTAAAAAAAAAAAAAGAAAACTTTCAATAAACATATTTAGTAGCAAATAAATATTGATCTCTTTTAATGGTACAAACCATGAAGTAGTTATACGTTTAGTGATTCCTTTGAGTGCGTGACTGGTATTTATTTTATAAAAACTTTCAATAAGTATTTATGATTCATTCTGGAATTTTTTTCTTCTCTTTATTTACTTCATTATTTACTTAAGCTTGCATCAACACGCAGAGCACATCAATACTTGGTTAATA
Source organism: Octopus bimaculoides (assembly GCF_046866305.1). Classification (NCBI taxonomy): domain Eukaryota; kingdom Metazoa; phylum Mollusca; class Cephalopoda; order Octopoda; family Octopodidae; genus Octopus; species Octopus bimaculoides. The sequence continues at coordinate 34,553,259 of NC_142929.1, read as the reverse complement.
TTTTATAAGCTTAAAATTTGTTAATTATGATGAGCTGTAGTATGACAGAAACACACTAAACGCTTTGCAGTATTTACTTTCGTCGTTTCTACGTTCTCACTTCAAAATCCATCGTACTCAACTTCGTCTTTTATTCCTGTTGAGTCGATAAAATAAGTACCAGTCACGTACTCAATGGAGAAGAATACTTCTCCATTATAACTTCATGGTTCCCCCCACCAAAAAAAAAATCAATATTTATTTGCTACTAAATATGTTTAGTACTAGCTGTTCCACCTTTGATGAGTCACAATAAACATCTAACCCTACAAAGTTATCAAAAACAGTAAGGTGTATAGAAATAATATTCTTATAAGGTCATATTTAAAATGGAAGTTGTTTAAACTTAAGTCAGCCTATGATCAAAAGCATTTAAGTTATTCTTAAATGACGATCAAATAAATCAGGATTACACATTCGTATGTATTTGATAGTAAGATAGTATTTCTTTTATGGGTCAACTAGTACTGAATTGTAAATATGTACTATTAGTTTTCAAAAAGCTACGTTTTTCTTGCTACTGTTTAGTCCAGATCACTTCTCCGAGTAAACTTATGATCGATAGTATTTCATGGTGATTGTCTCCTATTTTTTGTCTATCAAGGGCTACATAATCCAATGCGGCCTTCTCTTATTAAGACGGAAGAGTGTTATTTGAAGATCTGACCGTTATTTCTTTTTCTACGTAGAAGCTCCTACGTTATCTAAAATGGAAGTTGTAAAATTTAACAATGAACATGGAATCAGAACAGCATGAAAGACATTTTGGATCAGTGCCTGTTGAGAAGATAAGTTGCCAATGAAAGACGTACCAAATGTTAATAAGAAGAAATACAATCTTTGTTACAGACAAAGCACATTTAGAAGAAAAGCTCACCAAATTAATATTGGATCATAAAATTATGGACATTGCGATATTACGAAAATGATCATCTTAGAAATAAATTGGCAACCAATACTGAACTTTTAAAGGAAACGAATTAGATTAACTTTACAAACAAAAACCAAAACTGTTGATCAAGAACTGGCTGAATTTCGGCAAAATCAAAATGGCTTCAGTGCTGAAACGGACTAAATGTTTTGCAGTATCTGGTTTCGTCCTTTTTTTTTTTTTCTCAGTTAAATTCTACCGTGGTCACCTTCACAGTTTCTTCTTCCAAGGTTAGGGCATCACTCAGTTAATGTAGACCATGGATCTGCACAGACATATATATATATATATATATGCTGACCTGGGCAGGATTTGGGCTGGGGAAAGATTAATAGATCCCTGTGCATACAAGTTTACCCTCTCTACGGTACTAATATTTACGTATTGAGAAGACCACCGATTTGAACCGACAGCTTGGCAGCAGCGTTGTCCAACTATCAGAATACAAAGAACCGGAACAGATACAGCAAGGCAACTTACCTCAACTTTTAGTTGTTCCGCCAATTCACTGCGTTAAATTGGAACCTATTTATCGGCTTCGATAGCAATAATTTATATCCTGTAACAATAAAATCCAATGACATTTTATTTTTTGCGTATGAAAGGACATAAGTCAAGTGAATAAAATAGTATATTATCGGTCCATATTTTATCGACCACTGGTGGTATGAAAGATAGATTGGTCGAAGCTGTTTTGATATAAGATATTAGAGTAGGATGCAAATAAAACAACTTTTATTTTACTACTTTCTTCATAAAAAATGGAATAAATTCAATACATCGGAAAAACATTGTCTATTACGTTGCCGTGGTGAAATCACTTGCGTGTCTCAACGACTCTCAGCTTTGTCATATATCATCTTGCTATGAACTGGATACATCATCACTGATGTTATCTAGGGTCATTGAGTGTTTTGAGTCATTCAGAGATAGTTGTCGAGGCGACTCAGTCGAGCTTATGTCCCGGCTTGTATCTAGGTAGCGCTTCCATGGCTCGCATTTCTTGATTTTCGGTTATCTTAAAGTAAGTTCTACTACATCCATTGCTAACTTGATGGTCTTTCGCTTACTAGAGATAGCCATTAATAACAACTTCCTCCAACACCTAGAAACGCTCTACCCCCACCTCACTCCCTCTCTCTACCTCAACTTCTCTCTCTGTTTGTCCTTGACAAACATCGGAATGGTTTCCGTTGAGCCAGATCTACTGGCCGTACGCTCTTGTGTCGCCTGCCAGTAGTCCCTCACTTTGAAGAAGTTTGTCGAAAGCAATGATGATCCCCACAACATCATCAAAGCTTTTAGCTGTATCTAGCATGCCACTCTTCCAATGGGCTCCTCCTGTCTCTCATCTCTTGAGCCAGTAACTCCCTATCAAACACGGATTGTGTTGATAGAGCTGTGAGGACCGCGCGATGTGAGGTGGCGAGAATGGCTCTTTTGTACCACATCGCACGGCCGATACAATAGAGAGAAATTGAATAGTACAAATGAATGCCAGATGGAAAGAGAGACACAACCGCGTAAGAATGATTGAGAGAACATTTATTGATAAGTTAACATGCGTGTCTGTGTGTGCGTCATGTATACAGAATAATAGACAGCCCGTCATGAGAACAAAATGTATGTGTGTGTATAGGCATAGATGTATGCGCGTTTTAAGTACATATAAGGATGGAAATGAAGAAAAGACAGTGAAAAAGTCTATAGCCATCGAAGTGAGGAATAAGTTCATTGACACAAGAAAGATAAGAATACCAGTTCGTAGTCAATATTACACGGTTGTTGAAATATTGTATCAAGAAGTCGCCAATGATTTACTGTCATATCCAACAACCCCATTTTTACACAGATGACATCACCTTTCATTCTTGCCAGACCTTCCTCATCCATACATCTCCAACTGACACAACATTAACCAAACCCGTACTGATTTCATGAACAAGCATCCTCCTATAATTGTCTTTTTCAAGAAGAAAACACACCCTTATGATAGCTAGAACCATGTCCCAGCAACTGGCCCTTTTCTTTCACCACCACCCTACAATTATTGATACTCGAGAAAGCTCAGAAGAGACCCACATTACTGCTGCTGTTGCCTCCGCCGCATATACAGACGATCTGGATTGAATCCAGAAACAGGCCGACTGATCGACATAGTCATTCAAAGAAACAGTCTACGTTCTGGCCAACAGACACACCTCTTTCTTACCACTACTATAACGACCTCTGCTCCTAAAATCTGGCTGGACTCATACCATCTTCACTTAGGTATTCCCACTTGTGTCTCTTCCTCTCACCACCCTTTTTCTGCCTCCCCACCAACACCCTCACTAATCACTACACCAAGACTTGCTTAACCAGAACGTCAGCCCTCTGGATTTCTCTTCCTGCTATTGTCTTCCTCGCGAGTATTTACCAAGGTCCAAGAGAAACATAAATGGCATTAGTCTCACCAATCTTAAGAAGCCTGTGAAGGCCATGGGTGCTGCCCCTTCCTTCAAATTCAGCAAGTAAAAAAAATAACTTTGTAGAGTACATAAAAAAGAAGCTATCTGATTAATTTGCAATGTACTATAACAGCTTCTGATCCTCAAGGTTCCATTCAAATATCCAACTTGTACGTCCATCTTAGATTCTTTATGGTACCAGAGACAATTTTTAGATATTAATACGTTGATTTGTTTCTTTATTACGTTTTCGACGAATGTTGCAAATGTTTTAGAGGTATTGTACATAATTTTTAGTATTTCGTCTCGTACGCGTGTTTTTGATTTTATGCTGCTACGTGTAATGGCTGCATTTGATATTACTAATAAGAGATTCGATAGGTATTACTTTTAGACAAGAATTGAAATAATTGTACATTTATTAGGTGTTACTTTTAGACTGAAATAGTTGTACATTTATATCGAGGGAATATAGACGGGAGTATATATTTTATGGAGAGGATAGCAAGTCGAGTTTATAAAAATGAGTGATCTAATGGTTACTCCATCCGAGAAATTACACATTCAAGAATACATCTCTGCTAAAACTAGCAGATAAATTTTCATCAAACTTGCCCCTGATACTTTAAAAAGGGAAATATATATTGGAAAAATTTCATTCCCAACTTTTATAAAAATTACGAAGGATGACATCGGCTGAACCGATGGATTGTCAGAATTAATAATAAGTGTAGTGTGTTGGTAGAAATAGTACATCGGACTAAATACATATCAGCATTTTAAAACTTGATTTCTTATCTTTTTAACATCAGCTTTGGCCCTCATCCCTTCGAGGTTGATGTAGTAAGTACCTGGCATATCCTAAATTAGGTTCTATTTCAAAAGTTAATAGTATGTAGAGTGAAGAAGTAGTTTCTAATTAAGTGGCATTTAAAGTATCTATAATAAACAAAACTGTAATTTCTTTCAAGAAATTATAAAAGATTGGGAAAATTAGGTTCTGTGTGACGTTCATACCGTTTCAAAGATTGTAGAAATTCAACTAAAATAGTTAAAATCGTGAGTTGAAATTAGACAGTAGAATCATAAAACAAACAAAAGATTAATCTTTGATTTAGGAAAAAGACCACAGCTTTTGTTGGGAAAAGGGCTATAGTTGAGTAAATCAACCTCAGTACTCTCCTAGTGCTTCATTGTACCGACCTCGCAACGCAAAGTTGAGCTCAGCGAGATTTGAACTCAGGTCGTAACAATCGTCGGTATTTCACATTCGTACAAGACCAAAGGCATAAAACTTTCTGAAAATTGATTTGTAGCAGTGATTCGATACCTAACCGCTTGATATTTGGTCAGACACCACGAATGAACCACCTTAGTTTCATCTGATCACTCCATAACTCGACCAATCAGTGTGAGGCTGTGGCGTGATATGGTTTCCTCGATTATTCTAGAATAAAACCACTTGTCCCCAATAAAAACCGTTTTTGACGTTTTTCTAATCGCTGAGTGTTGAAGGCGGTTAAGTATTTCACTCACCTCCACTCCTGCCTGCTAAGCAGCCAACGAACCTTGCCACGGAGATTTGTGCAGTTGACTTCGTATATTTTTTGACTGACCGCATGTTGTCACACAGGTAGCTTTCTATCGCCAACACCAAATATCGTTATGTCCAGCAATAAATATTTCAATTAAATGTACGCGAGTTTGCTTCAGTTATTATTCATGCAACCAACGAAATATATCTTCATTGACCAGCTCAATATGGGTGACGGCGAACAATGAGCAACAGATTCCTCTTTTTTTATTTTATACGGTTATGCACTATGCATAAAAGTTCAATGGTTTTAAATTTTGGCACAAAGTCAGCAATTTCGGACGGGCGGGAAGTCGATTACATCGATCCCAGTAATCAAATGGTACTTATTTTATCAACTTTGAAACGATGAAAGGCGAAGTCGACCTCAGCAGAATTTTAATTCAGAACGTGAAAATGGATGAAATGACGCAATACATTTCCCCCGGCATGCTAGCGATTGTGCCACCTTGCCGCCTTTTTATAAGAGGAAATTAAGATACTGCTATGCACATGCTTTACCTATGAACAATGATAGAGTGAAATACACTATCATGTAATATCACGAAAAGTAAATTTTTAAAAATTGAAAAAACAGTCGTTGGCTGGATACGTATTTCATATCCAACCAACGACTCTACTCTGATGCGTCTTGTTACTCGTATAATTCGGGAGTTCCACCTCAGACTGTTTGGCCATATTGCTCAAATGTTCGAGATAGATCCTGCTCTTCACTGAGGATCCGGCTGGGTTGACGCCTCCTCGTATTAGTCGATTGGTCACGGCAATTGAGGAGGTGTCTCATGGAGATGGGAACTGACTGGGACACTGCTCGACGGGTCGTCCGGGAGGAGCGGGGATATACCGAACAACAAATAGTGAATGCAGCAACCTGCTGCAACGGTACCTGCCACCCCCACCCCCAACTGACCTGACCTGAAAAAACAGCATATCGTTGAAAAGAATGACGCTTTACAAAATTAACTAAACCTGTATTTCTATTGTGCCTTTCAACTACTGTACAAGTTCTAGTTTGTTATCAAAAAGATTTGGTCCTGAGTCTGAATCCATTTTGGGGCTTTGAACCAATATGATACTGGTGAACTATGTTTATAGAAATATTAAAAAATCCTATTTAGAACCAAGTTATTCTAAAATCATACCAAAATATGCTATAACGCATTCCATTGCATTATTTCGGTGTTAAATGACAGTGAGTTATTTTTTTTCGCGCAAAGAAGGTTATTCTTCCATTTCAAAAGGTAATAGAATACTGGTTTCTAATATAGGCACAAGACCACGTTGTTGTTGTTGTTGCTTTGCTGTTTTTGTGGAGAGTGGCTACAGTCTAGTCCAGGGTTGGGCAACCTTTTCGAGAGTGTGTGCCAAAACTGGCAAAATCTCTCACACAAAATTCTTCCACATGCCAACCAAATTTTTTGGAGAACATATTAGGCTACTTGATATCTCTTAAGAAAGTGTATGTTAAGAACTTTTTTTTATAAATGATAAAAAAAAATCATCTCAGAGTAGTAAAACAGTATATAATGATGGAAAATGTATTTGTTCACCTTCAAAGTTACATCTAAACAACAATGAACCTTTGCCACTTTCAAAAGAAAACATCAGATAATATATCAGTCTGGCAGAAAACTTGCAGACAACCTTTGCCACTTAAAAAAGAAAACATCGGTCAGATGAAGTATCAGTTTGACAGAAAACTTGCTGACTCCTTTCGATAGACATGTATACACAGTATTATCAGTGAGACTTCTGCTGCTGTATCACCGATGACAGCCATTTTATATCGGATTTATACTTCGTAACTTTCAGAGATATGCATGCACTACTAGTTTCATCCGTCAGGTTACATCTGTAACGTACACTCGATAAATTTTTATTATGATCACTATGGATCGGATACAAAGATGTGTACAATACAGGACAAACAAATAAACAAAATGTATGAGTTCTATGATCTTTTTAAAAATGTACGATTGTCTTTATATAAAATTTAAAATTCGTATGTTCATTGACTTTTTTTTTTCCTTTTAAATATACCGACAAACATATGCCTACATACACACACACACACACATATATATATATATATATATATATATACACACACATATATACATACATACACACACACATACACACATCCACCTACACACATGTATATATATTATAAAATAAAACGATTGGGTTTTTCAACCCGGCAGCCTATAAGGCCCAGTAGCTCGCCTTTTATTTTCTCGATGATTAGTTAGGGTGACTCACACCCACCTTTTTCACCACTTCCTTCCATCTCTGTTCATATACTCTAGCTGACAGGTTTCTCTTTTCCAGCCCTATCTTGCTCTTCAATGGTATTTGAAGTAAGTCAGCAATCCAGGGCCGGATATGTAGGACCCTGTCACAAAACCTTCCATTCTTGTCCTCCATATGCACTCTTTCAACACTGCTACCGTACAGAAAAAGCAAGCCTCACCTTCCTTTGAGAGTCCAGTTGGCGGTATCATCTTTATCATAGACTCAGCCGACAGCTGTACTCGTCCCAGATGCGACAACACGTGTTCTACATAAATTATCAAGCTGGAGAGCTGCCGACAATGTACAAAAGCGTGTTGGACAGTTTCACTGTCCTGCTCGCATCTTGGACATGTCGGTGGCACTGCAAAACCGTGCCTGGATAACTTCTCGCGAACAGGTAGAGCATTCCTGTAATACTGCCAAGTCAGAGATTTTTGGAAATTATCCAAGTACTCCGACTTGAAGGTTTTACGAAACAGGTTGGTAAGTTGGTTCTCGTCGAACCCCAGAGCCTCTCCTAGGACGTCATCGTTTTTCCCCTCCACTAGTCCTCTGTAGAATACCGAGGTGGTATTCCCGCAGCCAGCCTTGCCCGTCTTGTGGATAAGCCAGAGTGCCTGACGGCACTCCTTCTGCCATAAAGTCAGATTACGTCTTCTAATGAGACCGGGTTTAAATCTTTCCAGCGAGGCCGGTCGCGGTAAGAACTCCTCCGCCAACAGACTCCACACCTTATCACCCTCCAGGTGGCACCAGAGATGTCTCAGCCTCAACGCATCACTCTGGATGCGGAGCCAGATTCCATTGCCTCATCTAGACTCTTGACTAAGTCCCCCTCTATTCTAGTCCTATCTAAACTTAGCTGATTGCTAAATCTAATGGACTCAAGACGGATGGCTCTCTTGAGGGCGTGCCACCATCTATTATTAATGATGGTGCCACATAATGCCCTCTGCACTAACTCCTTAATCCGGGTACGGAAAGCTACACAAGTCAAAATAGACTTGTTCATTTTCCAATACCCGGGTCCCTGTCTATGGCACTTATCTATATGCACCTCACACGTCACAAGTTTATGATCCGAGTAAGGCACAATACAAAAATGTGGACAGCTAAAGCTATGCTTATCTCTTTCCTTAACAAAAATTCTGTCTATGTACGATCTGAGTGAGCCGTCGTTATTACTCCACGTCCACTGTGGAACGCTCGGCTCATCCAGTCGGTAGCGGTCTACTAGATTAAAGTTCTCTAGTAGACCCTTGAAGCAAGGATTCCCTTTCCCATCGGTGGAGCCTACACTTTCGACGCGCGCATCGAGAATAGTGTTGAAGTCCCCTAGCAAAACTATGGTTTTAGACGTCAATAAAAAGTACTCCAGGTTCCGAAAAAAATCCGACTGCCCGTGTCCGTTAGGAGCATAGGCAGCTACCAACCTGAAGTACTGCTTACTTTCATGTGTTACATCTAGGACGACCAGCCTACCTTCTGGGTCCAGAAAGACAGTACGTATCTGTAACTCCAAGTTTTTCTTGATAAGGACTGCCACGCCTGCACCTCCTCTCCGGCTCGGAGAAATAGATTTCTCGTAACCATTGAGGAGGGGCGAGAACGCTTCAGGTCCCTTCATCTTGGACTCGGTGATCACAGCCACATCTATTCTATGTGAGATGAGGTCGTCCAGAAAACAAGCCGGTTTCCATTTCGACCTCATTCCACGCACATTTAAACTACCCAATTTAATCATCGAAAAAAAATAAGGTAAAAATAACACTTACGATTGTGAGAGGGAGCATGACAGTTTGTGTCTGCCTGCTTCCTCCGCACTGCCCTTAGCTGCTGGGCTTTTTACCGTCGTTGCCACCGGGCTCTGGGTTGGTGTGGCTGCCGGGCTAATCACCAGTTTTCCGGATATCACCTCGTGGGTGACATCCTTGATCAAATTCTCCTTCACTACTTCTTGCAGCAATTTCTCCTTCCACTCTTCCTCTCCAATTTTCGCGAATCTCACCTCGCTGTCTGTTCTCTTAAATGTCTTAATTCGGTGGTGCGCCTTTATTAGACGAACCACCTTCTCGTTCTTGGCATTAAAAGCCACAATTCTATCCGTGTTCTTGAGTCGTTTCAATGTTGGTGGGTGGGTGAGGGAGGGATGGCAAAATGTTGGTGGGTGGGTGAGGGAGGGATGGCAAAATGTTGGTGGGTGGGGGATGGCAAAATGTTGGTGGGTGGGGGATGGCAAAATGTTGGTGGGTGGGGGATGGCAAAATGTTGGTGGGTGGGGGATGGCAAAATGTTGGTGGGTGGGGGATGGCAAAATGTTGGCCTATCAATGTAGTGCCAGCGGGGTAGGTTTGGGGAATTTTGTTGTTTTTTTTGTTGTTCGTCATTTTTGTCAATAATTTTTTTTTTTGGGGGGGGGGGGGGGGGGTCCGGGGTATTGCCTTTTTTTCTTTTGTGAGACACCGTCGTGAAATCCATTTCGTTTTCGTTCGCTAGGTTCTCCTCCTCCTCCTCTTTTTCGTTCTTATTTTGTTTTAAGTTCTTCTTTATTTTTTCCTCCTTTTGAGTTTCAGGTATTTTTTTCCCCTGTATTTTCTTTAGTTGTTGTAGTGTCCGTTTCATGTTTTTCTGTGTTTATCACAGCGCTCTTTTCCGTGTTTATCACAGCGCTTTGGGGAGGGGTATCCGCCATTTTTTTGTGCAGGCTGAACGAACGTGGCCCTTCTGCCCGCATTTAAAACATCTAGGCCTACATCCTTCCACTGATACACGCATGGTACGCCCCTCCCCTACGAAGACTCTAATCTGGTAAATTTTCGAGGACTGCGTTATCTGCTTGAATGACCATTTCGAGGCTTTGACCCTTCCAGTTTGTTGCTTCTTTCCTCTTCATGCTTAAGATTGACAGCTTCCCTTCTACGTCGTAAATTATTGCGGTTGCTACCCAATATATGTCATATCCGTCGGGAATTTCTTCTACCGTAATTTTCGCCGTTCTACGACCTAAGTACATAGGCGGCAGCATTATTTGGTCATTTTTAAGTGTCTGGGTTGACACGTCTTTCGCTACGTTTTCCGACTTGAAGTGTGCTTCTATTGTTGCACTCTTCACTCCTCGGCAAACGTAGCGTATTTTCTTTCAAATTGGTGCCAACCACCGCTCAACGATTTCGTTCTTAACTTCCATGATTTTTTTCTCCTTCAAGTTGTACACCTTGTAGACCACGGTTTTTTTTTTAATTGCTTCGATGGTCTCAGGGGGCGGTACCAACTTTGTTATGTCTCCTGATTTTTCAATCAAGTTTCTGAACTGGAGTAGCTTCTCCATAGTTACTTCCATATCAATTACGCTGCCGCCTACGGCGTCAGAAAAGCTTTGTTTTGCCTGGCTTTCCTTATTTGTAACGGTATTTTTGTTCATGGTTGTAACAGCACTTCTGTCCTTGGTTATAACGGTATTATTCCCTTCTCCCATCTCGAGAAAGTCGGTTTTTGAAGCCAGTTCAAATTCCATAATGTTTTTTTTTTTTTTTTAATTATAAACCTTGTCACAATTGACAAGAAAATCAATTATCAAAAAACAACCTCGAAAGGTTAACAAGAAAAAACAGAAATCTTCTGCCCCGGAAGGCGAAAACAACTGTAAAACAGTTCAGAAAGCTGAAATTTTCTGCCCCGTAGGGCGAAAATAACTTTAAAACGGTTAAAAAACAATCCTAATAAATAATCCAACAAAAATGTTAACAATAGGTATCCAAAAAGCGAACTCACATTAACAAGGGTAGCAACAATAAGACGTAAAAGTGTAGCGTACACTCGAGTGAAATTCGTCTCCCCTTTATTATATATACGTACATTCGAACATAGCAGGTAACAGCTAATTGGACCCCATTGTGTCCACTACTCTGATTAATTGGTATTGGCGCAATCTGTCTCTTACTCTGTCGCACCAATATGCAGCGCATAACCAATCGGGGGCCTCGCACAGGTTACAATACTGCACTATTTGTGAATTATTTCACCATGGATTAACAGCGAATATACAACCTGCGAGAACTCCTGTACCAAGTAACCCAGGCAGTAGCATTACAGCCACAACTTCGTACGACATGTACTGCAACTCCGGCTTCGCATCATGGCCGCAACTTCTTGATACAGTATTTCAACTACTGTGTACAATTCAATACGAACTGGTACTCTCATCTCTTGTGTCTATGAACATTCGTCTAACTTCTCATTATAGACATTTTCACTATTCCTTCATTGCTATTCTTATATGTACTTAACACACACGCAAACATCCATGCCTATACATACATGCACTTTGTTCTCATGACGGCCTGTCTATTATTCTGTATACATGACGCAGACAAAGACACATGTCAACACATCAATAAATTCTCTTAGACATTCTATTCGGTTGTGTGTCTCTCATTCCCCTCTGGTAGATATATGTATTATTCCAGCCTTCTGAACAGAGCTGTTATTAGATGGTTTCACCACGTGTGGCTACAACCATCTATACTCCAATTACCTATTACAAAACTTAACAAAGTTCATCACTGATTCACAGGCATATGTTGATGAAAACATGGATATCAGTGCTGTTGCAAAGTTTTTTAAACTGGAAAAAATTTCTGGAATGGCATTCCAAGTCCATAATAATTCGTTTTCCGCACTCCCCGTCTGGTACTCCTGTCTCTAATCGCTTTTTTCAATATTTTCTAAGTCAACTCTAAGGTCAATTATTTTTTGCTTCCAAATTGAGCTACTTTGAAATTTAATCAACTGCATTTCAAAATCAACCATGTCTATCCATGAAAACATTTGTCAGTTTAGTTATTCCAGTTTGATAATGTCTGGAAACTTCATGAATTTTGCTGTCGCTTCCAGTTCTCTGAATTTTGCAAACCTTGTAAAAAAAAAAACTGTTCAACAGTTGATTCAATAATGTTTACAAACAGCTTTTTAGACATTGGCGCTCTGTTCTGTCATCTTTTGAGAGATCATTGATGTACCTCTTTAGGTTTGGGACGTATCTAAATCTCTCATTGTCCACACTCCTCTCAAAAACTTCTAGTTTCATTTCAAAAGCCTTTATGTAACCAAACATAACATCAAGTGTCTTACTAGAGCCCTGTAATTTAACATTCAAGTCATTCAAATGTTCACAACAATCTGCAAAAAACACCAGTTTACAAACACACATGATGTCAGCACTGCAAGAATACGACACTGCTGTAGCGTGCATCGGGAGAAATTATGAATAAGTAGGTGAGGCGGTTGCTTGTCAAAGAATACTAGTTGCGGAGGGGAAACCAAAACATTGGTCGGGTCTGGGAGGAGATCATTAGATAAAGGTAGACCTAATTTGTAATGTAAAGTATATCGGAGCAATAAAAAGTCATTATATGCTATTGAGAGAAAGTCGTTAAATGGAGGGCTACTAGAGAGAAGGTTTCACGTGCCAGAAACAAGTTATTGGCGTGCCATGTTCGGCACACGTGCCAGGGGTTGTTGCCCATCCCTGGTCTAGTCTATTAAACCGACCTCAGTAGCTGGCTGGTATTTCATTTTATTGATCTCGACAGGCAAAGTTGACTCCGGCGATATTTGAATTCAGATTGCCACAAACAATGATTCAACAAACCTAAATAGCTCACTTGCATACGAAACCACACATTTATAGAGAAAAGAAGTTGGACTTCTGATACTGATTTTTCTTTTTTCTTTACTGTACACACAAATTCAATGTTTTACAGGAGGAAATTAAGTTACTGCGGTGCACATGCATTACCTAAGAGCAATAGTGATGTTTGCCAAGTGAAATACACTCCATCATGTAATATCAAGAAATTAAATTCAAGGAAAGCTAAAAATAGCATACCGTTGAAAAATACCATTTGCAAAATTAACCCGCATTTCTTATTTCATTACTGCCCACAAGGGGCTACACACAGAGAGGACAAACAAGAACAGACAGAGCGATTAAGTCGATTACATCGACTCCAGTGCGTAACTGGTACTTAATTTATCGACCCCGAAAGGATGAAAGGCAAAGTCGACCTCGGCGGAATTTGAACTCAGAACGTAACGGCAGACGAAATACCGCTAAGCATTTCGCCCGGGGCGCTAACGTTTCTGCCAGCTCGGCGCATTTCTAGTGAGCCTTTCAACGACTATACAAGTTTTAACTTATCAAAAGGCGATTTTTTTTCTCTCAGTATAATGAAATAAAGATAAAAAATAAATTTTTATGTAGATTTTCTCCATTTACTTTATGATTAAAATGTATTGCACTATTCATTTTATAAGGCTCTTTGATGTTTCGTTTTTAGTCCTCCGTTGCATTATCATTGTTTAGCTTTTAACTTTATAATTGTATTAATTATAATTCATTGATATATAATTTAAAAACAATATATATATATATATATATATATATATATATATATATATATATATATATATATATATATTTAATGCATAATTAACATATATAACATTAAATGCTTTTGCTAAATATTTTTCTCGCTATAAAACTATTACCAGTATCTATGAAGTATATCATGACTAAAAACCTTTTTCTCACAATTGCTCGCTGTGATGCAGGATTAAATTCGTTAATTTCCGAAAACAACCGGAATTTGCCGATCGACTCCTTTGTCGATTGTCGCAAAAACGCCATGACTGAAAGTTGCGACAAACCTCGGATTTCCTGTACGGCACCTTTACCTATTAATCGTAAGTCCTGCAAATGCATTGTGCTTGAAATTGGCTGAGTAGCTTTTAAAATTTCATGTAATATATTCTGTTCTACCATTAAAATAAATACGAAAATTAAATCTTATAATTTTTTAGTGCAAAAAGCTCTCTGGTAATCATTTGTATATATTTCTTCTTATACTGAAATTACATTCGTTTTAATATATATATACACACACATATATACACGCATGTTTTCTATAGAAACGAATGCATAATTAAACTACTTTTTGTTAATTTTTTCCCATTAATACTTCTTTTTGTTTTCAGTAAATCTTGATCTATTGTGCCTTTTTAACCGTTGCTATGTTGAGCAAATTTTATGTTTTCTACTTTTACTCTCTCGCTCCATTATTATTGTTTAGCTTTTAACTGTTGTTTATCCTTGCTTTATTTGTTATATATTTCTATACTTCAATATTTCTTTCTGTTTAGGAGTTCTGATTGTACCCGTCTGAAACGATACCTCACTAGGCTAAATCTATCTTCGTAATAATTCAGTGTTTCACTTTTCTTTAATGTTCTGAGTTCAAATCTTGCTGTACCAACTTTATCTTTCATTCGTCTGTAATTGGTGAAATATATCTAGAAATGTACTTATATACACAGCCCCATTTGCCATAAATATATAGAAATCATTGTTTTTATTTTGAAAAGAAATGATCTGCCACTATACGCAGGTTGTGGGGAAAACCTAGTTAAAATGGTGTTATTAACTGTTTTCTTTCACTCAAATGATGTCGATGACACACACACACAAAGAGTCACTAATAAATCAACTGTGTCTTTAAAACTTTTTTCATAATTACTAAAATGATCGCTTAGCTTGAATAATACCTATTTACTACCATGTTTTTAATGGAGTATTGCAGTATCGAAAGAAGCTTGAATTTTGCATCTTTTCACGAGTATAATATCGCTCACTCGAAGATTTTAGCATCTTTCTTTAGAAAATTAATAAGGAAATGTAAATTCAAAAGATTTGTACTGTTCCTTATTACTTTATATTGAGGCCAAATGCCTCGCATATTATCACTCATTACAAGATTTTAGCGATGTTCAAACTATTTTTCCGTGTTAGATGTTCGTTTGTATTACGCCAGTCCACTCGAACCGAATTTAGAGAAGGTGGTTGTTTAGACCTGGACCAGCCGTCGTCAAGCTGACTTGTAGTAAAGGGTGCCTCAATTGTGACCATCCTGTCTTATATTTAAGCAATATATCTAATACTATATCATCTCAATAAGTAAGTCATTTTTTTAGGCGGTAGGGTGGAATTTGAGGGCGATTTGGCTGCTATTTTCACTAAGGGCTGCTCATGTAGAAGAAAATATTAACTATTTGTAGCTAAAATATGAATTCAAATTCTGAAGTTATTGATTTTATGTAAGGGACCCTTTAACGTATGTCACCGGTGTCATTCGGTCGGGAATTACCTTGCCTGTAGCAGGCAAAGCTTATCCGCAGCCCGAGCACCTCATAGACTTTATATTTTGAGCCGAATCAGCGTGCGCCTGTATGCATGCACACATGTATACGTATATGCACGCATCAGTAAAGTTGAACAAGTATGCCACCAATCATCAGTTTGCTGTGTCGACTGCAGCTTCTTTCTGGAGCACCTGCTTTGCCCTTGTAGCAACTGATGGTGATAGTGCTACGCCACTCCTATGGAAATGCCTATCTGATTGAGCATGCGAGTGACTAGCAGGTGTCCTAGTTTTCCATACAAGATGTATAACAGGGCGGATATTGAAAAAAATATGATTAAGAAATGGATAACCGTATCAAAAAAACAAATGTGTCCTAGGATTTCAAAGTTTGAATAATATAATATTCTCATGAGATGTAAAATTACATAGCTAAAAAATAGGTAACCCAACTTTCTCAATGAATTAAATTTTAAGAAATCTGTACTTAATATTGTCTGCTCCACATATAATTTTCAGGCCATAGTAGCAGAAGATACATGCAATACTAGAAAAAAAAATTTAATTTGCATAAGGTTTTTATGTAAACAGTTTGATTCATTTCTAATATATTGCTGTGATTTAGTTTATTAATGAAGGGAGAAGTAGAAAGTGTAGGGTTTACTAATGTTCTGTGATGTATGTATGAATCAGAAGTATGTGGTGTTCTGATTAGCAAAACATTGTGTCAGAACAATTATGAAATAAGATAGAGAAAGTAACTCTCACAAACCGTGCAAACAATACAGAGGGATGCTGTTAAAAAGGTGACAAACAAGTTCAATAAGAAATTTAGTCTTCAGATAGGTATCCACCAAGGTTTGTTTTTTAGCCTTCTTTTGTTTATCAAATAACCCAATTCTCGTAGCCAAATCAGAAGAAATATTAGCAGGAAGGTTCAACCATGGAAAAGCCTAGAAATAAGATGTCTAAAAGTAAACCTTGGACAGTAGAGTTATTTAGCACATAATTCTACAACCACCTGGGAAATAACCATATTTTACATGCTGGCAGGGTATAAGTAAGAATTCTATACTGTGTAAACCAATCTGTGTACACAAGATGCAGTGGGATCACAGACTGACATGCAGAGAAGGATTTCATAGGTAGATGCAAACGAATAGTTAGCAATAAGAGTACACAGGAAATGAATTCTATCAAATGTTTGGAAGACTCCTTTGAAATTGTTAACAGGTTCTGTTACTTAGGCAACCCAGCCAAGATTGTTTTCTCCACACGAAGGGAAGATTGTATGATGCTTGTGTATTAAGTATGGTATGACGTGGTAGTAAAACTTGGGAATTACATATAGAGGATGTATGAAGACTGGAAAGAAATGAAGTGAACATGTTCCACTGGATTTGTAATGTTAGTGGGTATGAATAACAGAAAACAAATGAGCTGAGAGAAAAACTTGGTAAAAGAGGATTTAACTTTGTATGTGAAGAAGACAGTGCTGGACCAGGTGAAGGATGATACTTGGGTAAAGTAGTACCAAGTGATCCAAGTAGGAGAAATCTGTTAGAGACACGGGTTTGAAAGTAGAGAAGACTGGTTTCCAGGTTAAACCTTAGTTGTTGATCAGGACAAAAGACTGTGCAAATCTGTGTAACCTATGCAAAAATGAGTCTATTTTCAAATAAGCATTATTTCTGAATAACAACAGCAAGAGAGCATCTACCTGAACACTTGAGGTAATGGTCAAATCTCTTTAAAATTACACTGTGTTACTTTGAACAAGAAAGGATGCATTGTATAATGTACACATAAATACATAGGGCTCAAGAGAACTGGATGGCTATGACTGGAACACTTTTGATCAAAGAGCTACTAAGTCAGTGCTGACTTGGAGTTAAATAACAAATAACTGGTTTGTTTCAGAAACTCTTTTTTTACTGTGTTTTTTTTTCTTGTGGGAAATGAAGCCTGCTTTCTTTAATGTTAGATTATTTCTTTTTAAAGCATATAGATGTTACTCCCTATAGCTCTTGATACACACATGGATTTACTCCAGGTAGGTGTCAAGCTTAACACTAGACAATTATGTTTAGACTATAATTGAAGAAAATTTGTTACAATGTGGAATCAAACTGAATTACAAACCATTAGGAGCTTACTTTTGTTCTATGCCACAACGATTACAACAATTTATAATAACATAATTATGTAGTTACATTATATATGGTTCTTGCCTCACATAATAATATGCAAAAGAATTTTCATACATTCTTTATACTATGTTTCAAATCAGCCAAATTATAATTCCAGCATAGTCTGGTTTCTCTTCTCTGTTCCTCTGTCACAAAGAGATTTCAGATTATAGCTCCTTTTCACTTTAGTGTCTCTGGTTAGGCCAAATCTAATATGCAGTCAATTATTTCCACTCAGTCTATGTGCACTCTAAGCTCTTCAACATATTTTCTGCTGGTGTCACTAGCCCTTTTGATACCAAACTGCCTGGGACTGTCTCTAGCCCTACAACATGGAATCAAACTGTCTTACAAACTATTAGGAGCCAGCCTTTTCTTTTAACGTGACCTAAATTAAAACCTATCAAAATTTCATGTTAATTTATGTTCCAAGTACCAACTTAATAGCAGCAAAGTTATTTTACTAAATTCTTCATTATTTTCAAAGTTAGATAAAACAAGGGCAGCATATCTAAAAAAAAATATGGCAAGAGAAGGGTTACATTGATGCTACTCAGATAGTCTTAAATATTATAGAATTTAGATGGGAAATTATATATATGAGGAATAATGAATTTGTAGATCTTTTTCCCCTTAGTCACGCACATCACTCACTGTAGGAATCAAATGTAAAATACTCAACATACACAGTAAAAATTTCCTTGTAGAAGAGATTACATAGAAATAAAAAAGCAACATGCAATTGATTCTTCTATGTGAAAAGCTGTTGTGGTTTTATGATTACATCATCTGATTTACTTAAAATTGTTTCTAAAAAATCTTAATATAACATCAATACAAGTAAACTCAGCTTAAGATTTATAGTTGAACATGCCTTTTCCAAGACCATAACTGAAATAAAATGACTCTTACTGAGTGGGGAGTGGAATTATTGTCAAGAGCTTGTTTGTTGTGTGCTTATATTTACTCAAAAGTCGTCACCATAAGCAATTCATGTATAAAATTCTTCTTTGCTGTGGTAGAATACATTTTATATCTAATACATTTAGGATATAATGTATAACTATAAATTACACAGATTTTGAAAATGATCAAATTAAACTACATTGTTAGCCTATATCCTAAAAACTTATAGTAACTTAAGTAGAAGAAATTAAAAACTGAAACTTGAGGAAATGTATCTATCAATCTAGTATTTTGAAGTGATTGAGGAAAATACCCTTTTAGTATGAAACCACTGTGGCCTAAAACTATTCCATAAAATACCTGCTTATATAATTATAATGATTTGGAACATGGTCAGTTTTGTTGCTAAATGGGTTTAGTTACTTGAATTCACCTCAGTACAAGTCAATTCCTTCCCATAACATTTCAATCATTGGAGCACCTGGGTTTTTTTTACCAATCCTTTTCACTCTTCTTGGTCTTGGACTTTCTTAATACATTTAACTAGTTCTGTATAGATTTAAATCTTGTAACTTCTATTTAAGTGTTTCGTTGTGTTTGGCAATCCTAATGGTACCCACTAAGATTATCGTCCTCAAGATAAGGGTTCTGTTGGATTTCAAGGAGTTTATTCATCTTGGACAAATTTTGCTTTTTTAATCCTATTTGGTACGTACTCACCTTTCCTATAAGCCAGCCCAGTTGAGTGTCAATTTCATCAATCACTTGACTACAAGTAGGTAGTCCTAGATTACATTGTTGCTAGTATCAGGTTTCCATCAACCTTTTGACAGATTTGGTCCAGTGTAGCATCTTTATCATTGTTCTTATGATAATGGTACTTACAATAGAAAACATTATTTGTTTTGCATATTTTTACAAGATCATGTGAAAATTTTCATTTTATTTAGACCTAGATTGCAATTTATATTCAAGATTCTAAAAATGTATTCTTTTACTGTTTCCAGCTGACTTAGCCAGTGACAGTGAAGATGTCCATTACTGTAAGAGATGTAAGCAGGAGTTTACAAGTCTCCATTTCTACCTTGAACACAAGATTCAGCATGACAATTTTAAGGTGATATATGCAAGATCTACATATGACCGTCGTGTGATTGTTCCAAAACTAGTCCCAAAAGAAAGCAAGGTCAGTAATCAACCATCTACGAACCAAAACATTGATGGTAAAGAAAATCAACAGAAACTTCCCAGAAGAGGTAAGAAACAGCTTATGGCATATAAACTCTCTCTTGTCCCTTTGAAAGATTGATTGGGTGCCTTTTGGCAAATGTATCAATTGTTTTTAAAGCTAGATATATTTCTTAGTGCACACCCTTCAACTGTGGTATCAGCACATGCTAATTATTACTCAGCTTAGTAGTAGTAGTAGGAGTAGTAGGACTTTTGGCCATCTGATCAGTAGTTCACTTCTTTAATCTTACAGCCATTTTGCTGCACTGACAGCTATCGTGTCTCATTTTGTTGAATATCATTGAACTGACATGTCTGGAAATTCTCTCTTTACTTAGTTCATTTTAAATAAGCCAACATGAGGGCCTCTGTATAAATGCTTAATTTGCTAGAAATAACAGCCAAATCTTTCTTGAATTACACACCCTCTGTTTTAAAAAGAGAAAGTGACATTATCTAATAATATTACCCTAGATACCTTAAATAAGCCCTGGAGGGTCACTACTTTAATGCCTTTCATCATGGATCTGCTCAATGAAAGTTGACTTCAGTCTAAACTACAACAGCATTTCAGACATACTCTATGGGGTTCTAGTCACATTATGTTATGTGAATTATCAGTTTCATAATGACTTGTAAAATCCAGTATTATACATGGCATACACATATCATCATCATCCTTTAATGTCTGTTTTCCATGCTGGCATAGGTCAGACATTTTGACCAGAGCTGGGAAGCTGCACCAGGTTCCAGTCTGATTTGGCTTAGTTTCTATGGCTGGATTCCCTTCCTAATGCCAGCCACTTTACAGTGTGTGCTGAGTGCTTTTAATATGTCACCGGCACAAGCACTTTTACATGGCATCAGCATGAGTGCTTATTATGTGACACCGGCATGAATGCTTATTGCATGGCACTGGCACAGGCCTTCTGCAGGCTGATCCTCTTCACCAGGAGATGCAGCCTTAACACTTCTGCTGTAGAGGACAGGTCTTATCATTTAATGTCTGTTTTTCATGTATCTCTTCTTCAGCAAGACACCTGTTGTCCATCTGTTATACTTTCATTTTCCCACTCTGTTTTGGGGCAATGGGAGGGAGATCTTGTCTTGTGAGTGTTTGGTGACTTCACTAGTGCTAATGCTATGAAAAAAGCACCCAATACACTCTAAAGTCGTTCGTGTTTGGAAGGATATCCAGCTGTAGAAACTATGTCAAAACAGAAATCTAAAGTTTGGCAAAGTCCTCTGGCTTGTTGGTTCATGTCAAATCATCCAACCCATGCCAGCATGGAAAAAGGGACGTTAAATGATTATATATATATATATATATACATATATATATATATATATATATATATAACACTTGCTGTCAATTTGTAAAAGAATCTTGCATATTGATGTTAATATATGTTCTCTGAACTAAGGCTTTTCTTTTTCTATCAATATTCTAATAATTCATTGTAGGTGGTCGAGGACGACAAAAGGTCCCAGATGTTGATGAAAAGCTAATAACAGAGAAAACTACGTATACGTGTGACAAGTGTGATAAAACATTTCATAGGTATGTGTTATAATTTTTATGGTGTGAAATTTTTATCTTGCAATGTTTTACCCAAGAGGGCACCAGTTTTGCCTATTATTGATTGATGATTCTAGATATTAATTCATGTATTTATGTACTAATATCCTTGGTTGGTTTGTTTTACTATTTTAGTACATTTCATTTCCAAAAGTCCAATTGTCTCTATGGGGACTTCATTCTTTCCCATATAATTAATAGTTTAAAGAAAACAGAGAATATACATAGAATAATCATTTTTTGAATCATAGTGCAGTCAATTAATAAGTTCTTACTTTTTCGCCTATGTCACGTTTTGGCCAATTTTTGTGTATATTTGCACCTTTAAAATGCATTATGATCTTATAAAACAATGACCTCTTCTGGGCATATTGGCTGCTATTTTTTTGCTTCTCTCAACAGGAGAATTTTCTTGTTCATTTATTTTACACCCATTTTTCTATGTTGGCTTAGGGTTAATTGAATACTTGTTTGAGTAAGTATTTCATGCCTGGACCACATGCAAGTATGGAAAAGTGAACATTAACATGATGATGATGCTCTTCTTGTCAAATAAGGGATTTTTTTTTTATCCTATTAGACTTTAGAAGGGCAGGACTATTGGATGTAATGTTTTCCATTGCCAGGAATGTAAACAATTAATTTTTTAGGTTATGACAAAGCAGAAACAAGAACTTCACATACATATTGAAACACACATGCACACAGTTTCTTATTTCTTTATTGCCCACACGGGGCTAAACATAGAGAGGACAGACAAAGGGATTAAGTCGATTAGATCGACCCCAGTGAGTAACTGGTACTTAATTTATCGACCCCGAAAGGATGAAAGGCAAAGTCAAACTTGGCGGAATTTGAACTCAGAATGTAGCGGCAGACGAAATACCGCTGAACATTTCACCCGGCGTGCTAACGTTTCTGCCAGCTCGCCTGACAATTCCACTGACAAGCCATTGGTCAAACTAAGTCTGTAGTAGAAGACACTTGCCCTAGGTACCATGTTGTCAGACTGAACCTGAACTCACATGATTGTGAAGCAGACTTTGTATTCTATGAGTATGTATGAGTTGTCATCAACTTTTGTGTGTTTATCTTACAGAGAAGCTGCTCTACGTCGTCATGTCAAATATGACCACACAAACAGTGATGATAATGAAGAGGAGGAAGAAGAGGTGGAGGATGGAGAAAAAGACAAGCAAACTGAAAAAGAAGACGTAGAAAACAAGGATGACAATCCAGAGAAAGTTGCTGTTGAAGATGTTGAACTCGATTATAAATCTGGGGAAATACCTGCTGATGGTAAACCAAGTCGACCATACACCTGCCAAATTTGCCAGCGCAGCTTCAAAAAGGTAAACAATAAATTTATAATATGTAATATAGTTGTGCCTGTTGTGTGTGTGTGTTAGGAAGGGCATCCAGCTGTAAAAATCCTGCCAAAACAGTCACAGAAGTCTGGTGCAGGCTTCTTCCTGGTCAGCTCCTGTCAAACCGTCCCACCCATGCCAGCATGGAAGGCAGATGTTAAACGATGATGATGATATATATATTCTTTTATTCTTTTACGCATTTCAGTCATTTAACTCTGGCCATGCTGGAGCACCACCTTAAAAGGTTTTAGTTGAAGAAATTAACCCTAGGACTTATTCCTTGTAATCCTAGTACTTATTCTATTAACCTCTTTTGCCAAACCACTAAGTTACAGGAAGAGAAACACACCACCATCGGTTTTTCAAGTGATAGTAGGAGTGCAAACACAGACATAAATAAATATATATATACACACATACACATGACAGGCTTCTTTTAGTTTTCTGTCTACCAAATCCACTCACAAGGCTTTGGTCAGCCCGAGGCTATAGTAGAAAACACTTACATAAGGTGCTACAGTGTGAGACTGAACCTGGAACCATGTGGTTGGGAAGCAAGCTTCTTACCACACAGCCACACCTGAGCCTATATATATTTAGTGAAGGCGGCGAGCTAGCAGAAATGTTAGCATACCAGGCAAAATAGTTAGCAGTATTTCATCTGCTGTTACATTCTGAGTTCAAATTCCGCCGAGGTCAACTTTGCCTTTCATCCTTTTAGGGTTAGTTAAATAAGTATCAGTTATGCACTGGGGTCGATGTAATCAACTTAATCCCTTTATCTGTCCTTGTTTGTCCCCTCTATGTTTAGCCCCCCCCCCCCCCTGTGGGCAATAAAGAAATATATATATATCTATATATATATAGTGTAGGCAAATGGTCTAATGGCTGAGGTGCCTGCACTCTGGATCACAAGATCATGGTTTTGATTCCTGGACTGGGCAGTGCATTTTCTTCTTGAGCAAAACACTTCATTTCATGTTGTTCTGTGATCACTTTGACATCTAACTTGTAGCATGTCATGCAATGTTAATTATATACACATATATATATATATATATATATATATATATATATATATATATATATGTATGTATATATACACACACATACACATACAATGGGTTTCTTGCTTTTATCTACCAAATCCACTCACAAGGCTTTGAGCCTATGGCTATAGTAGAAAACACTTGTGCGAGGTGCCACACAATGCAACTGAACCTAGAACCCCATGTTTGGGAAGCAAACTTTTTAAATTTCTTAACCGCATAGCTCTGCCTACACCTGTACATATTTCAAAATATTTTATTAAAATGTGGTTGACTTTTTACTTTTTTTTTTATCAACTAACACTGGTGATACTTTATATTTTCAGATTATTGTTTTGAGAACACACATGTTAACACATTCTGACAAGAGAGAGCATCATTGCTTTTTTGAAGGTTGCACATATGCTTTCAAGACCAAAGGATCTCTTATACGTCATATGAGAAGACATACAGGTCATTATGCAACAGTTAATTTTTCTTTTCCTATAGTTATATCTCTGACTAAAATAATTGGGTCTTTGAAGATTGAAACCATCACAAACCTGCGTAGCTTTGCTGAAGATGAAAGTTCACTTTACAACCCCTGTGGTTCCGGATTGGATTCCACTGTGCAGCACCTTGAGAAGATGCATAGCATCGTGGACAAGTATCTTCTGCTACAGCCTCATGTCAATCAAAAGCCTTGTTAGTAGATTTGGCTGGCAGAAACTGAAGAAGCCCATCATTTGTGTGTGTGTGTTTGCTTTGACATTGCATGATGGTTATAAATGAGTTTCACTGTCAACAAGCAATGTTGTTCATTTCCAGTCTTCCATGAAAAATATGTCTGGCCATGAGAAAATATGACTTCACTTGGAAACAGGATGGGCCTCCCACCATGGAAAATCTGCCTCAGCAAATTCCGTCTGACCCATTCAAGCATGGAAAAGTGGATGTTAACTGATGACAATGATGGTATAATTTTATATTATATTGAGGCACAGACATAGCTGTGTAGTTAAGGTATCCACTTTTCAACCATGTGGCTTTTGGGTCATTCCCATTGCACAGCACCTTGGGCAAGTGTCTTCTGTTATAGTCCCAAACCAGCCAATGTCTTGTGAGAGAATCTGTTAGAAACTGAGAGAAGACTGTCGTCTGTGTGTGCACATGTTCATATGTCTGTGAATGTTTGCCAAAAAGAATACTGAACTACGGCTACAAGTGATGACATCATTCACTGTTTGTGGTTGGGCTGCAACTGATGATGTGTGTTGACATTTCCTATCAATATTTCATCTGTTAGCTCTGCACTTTTGAATTCCTTCAGAGTAAAAGTGTCCCTCAAGAAATGGGTAACAATTGGACAAGAAGAGCATCCAGCCATGAATACCATATCTCAAATTTCCTCCCATCTACACCAAGCTAACAAGGAAAAGCAAAACGTATGAATGAATGATTACATTAAATCTTGAAATTTATGAAATTTATAGGGAAAAATGAGTTGAAGATTTGGCATAATTCAAGGAATGTGGGTGGCAATAGGATTGAGAGCAAATTAAGTAATTTATGCAAGAAACTATTGTTACTAAGAATTAATCACTCACAGTGCCCTTCAACCTTAAACTATATATGAACTTTATATTTATTTTTTTCAGGTGAACGGCCTTACACTTGTAATATGTGCAAGCGAAGCTTTACTGAATCTGGTGCTCTCAGCAGGCATCTAAAATCAAGGTCTGACTTGTTTTTATCTATATGTCATTACTATAAGAGATTTAACAGTTATTATTAAACAGTTGCAGTGGTGAATATTGGCAGAATGGCTTGGACATTAAACAAAATGCTTTGTGTATTTATCCCTGCACTTACATTCTAAGTTCAAATCTCGTGTAGGTCAGCTTTCTCTTTCTATCCATCTGTCGTCAA
Source organism: Octopus bimaculoides (assembly GCF_046866305.1). Lineage (NCBI taxonomy): Eukaryota > Metazoa > Mollusca > Cephalopoda > Octopoda > Octopodidae > Octopus > Octopus bimaculoides. The sequence goes on along the minus strand of NC_142929.1, from coordinate 34,527,524 downwards.
TAAAATGGAGTACTACTCAAATATTAGGATCAGTTTAATGAACTTATCCCCTCCTCTTAAATTTCAGACCTTGTGCTTATGTTAGAAATAGTTAAGGGAGATAGATTGGCAGAATTGTTAGCATGTCAGATAAAATGCCTGGTGATTTTTGTTCCAGCTCTTTATGCTCTGAATTCAAATCCTGCCAACTTTGCTTTTCATCCTTCCAGGGTTGATAAAGTACCACTCAGATAGAGGGGTTGGTTTGATCAACCAAGCCTTTGCTCCAAATATGTGGCCTTGCATGCATGTTAGAAATTATTATTAAACCGTTATCTTTTAACAAGACTCACAATCATAATTATATATTTTGTTCTCCATAGTTATCTGTTGAATATCCCTATGATTATCAAAATGATTAATGAGAAATTTCTCCATCATTAAATTGTATTTTATGTGGTTATAAATAAACTCTTTAAACAACAAATAATAATCAATAAATATGACAATATGTATAGTAATTTTTTTTGTGTACAATTACAATATTTTCTGGCATGCAAGTCAAATTTTTCAGACCAAAACTTATAGCCAGAAAAAGATGGGTTGACTTAACAGACCAAAAATTCCATTTATATTGCACCAAAATTTGGAAAGATAGTGACGTTGTTTGAATGTTTATACTACATGTTTATGTTATATACTACATCAACTTGTATGCTGAAAGAATATGGTATTATGAGAGATTTTGTTTGGCATTGTCAGATTTCTACACTTTAGTTAGAATAATATTTTTTTAATGTTAAGAGGAAAAATAAATTTTAATATTTTTTATCAAATTAACTGCCACGTTACATTAGCAAATAAACTTTACTCTAGAATACTGTTGCTGCATGTTTCTCATTCAGAGATTTAGAACTAATAATTTTATTAATGTTTTTTTTTTTTATTAAATTTCAAACAGAACTCCATGTACAGCTAAGAGGGATTCTGATTTACCATGTTATGGTCAACGCTGGAACTTTATTGCAAATTTTCCATCTACAATGGGAAAAATTCAAAATACAAATGAAAATACAAACTTACAAACTACTGATGTAACTAATTCTGAGGAAGAAGCTTTTGTTCAACAGGTCTGTATCGCTGAAATATTTATGGCTCTATTTTTGTATTGCGGTAAAAATTTCGATTGTAATCATCATCATCATCGTTTAACGTCCGCTTTCCATGCTAGCATGGGTTGGACGATTTGACTGAGGACTGGTGAAACCGGATGGCAACACCAGGCTCCAGTCTAATTTGGCAGAGTTTCTACAGCTGGATACCCTTCCTAACGCCAACCACTCAGAGAGTGTAGTGGGTGCTTTTACGTGTCACCCGCACGAAAACGGCCACGCTCGAAATGGTGTCTTTTATGTGCCACCCGCACAAGCCAGTCCAGGGGCACTGGCAACAATCTCACTCGAAAATCCTACGGGAGCCAGTCAGGTGGTACTGGCAACGGCCACGCTCAAAATGGTGCATCTCATGTGCCACCCGCACAAGAGCCAGTCCAGGGGCACTGGCAACGATCTTACTTGGCTTGCCGGGTCTTCTCACGCACAGCACATTTCCAAAGGTCTCGGTCAGTAGTCATCGCCTCGGTGAGGCCCAATGTACGAAGGTCTCGCCTCACCACCTCAGCCCAGGTCTTCCTGGGCCTACCTCTTCCACGGGTTCCCTCAACTGTTAGGGTGTGGCACTTTTTCACGCAGCTATCCTCATCCATTCTCACCACATGTCCATACCAGCGCAATCGTCTCTCTTGCACACCACAACTGATGCTTCTAATGTTCAGCTTTTCTCTCAAGATACTTACACTCTGACGGGTATTCACATTGACATTACACATCCAACGGAGCATACTGGCTTCATTCCTTGCGAGCTTACGTATGTCCTCAGCAGTTACAGCCCATGTTTCACTGCCATGTAGCATGGCTGTTCGTACGCATGCGTCATACAGTCTGCCTTTTACTCTGAGTGAGAGTCCCTTTGTCGCCAGCAGGGGTAAGAGCTCTCTAAACTTTGCCCAGGCTATTAATAACTTTTAATCATCAATTCTGTTATTACTGGTGTTTATACTTTTATTTCCATATCAACACTGGATTGAATTTGCAACTAACGTAGCTTCTATCAAAGCAGTGATGTTCCTTTTGCTATACATAGCAAAAGGCACATTTCTTTTACATAGCTTCTATTGTATGCAATACTAATAAATATGACGTATTGCTCCTGTATAATTCATCATCACATTGTTTTTTTTTTATCTATTTTACCATATTCCAGGTCTAACAAAGCAAATGCTAACATGACATTCATTTTGTTAGACATTCTACGCAATATGTTGTCATTCATATCAAGCTTACATCATCTTGTTTGTAAAGCTCAGCATCCTGAGTTTTGACCTCAGCACTATTTCCAATTTTTCTTTTCCATAAGTACCTTCTACTGTCTGTATATTGACACTTAACATATTAACTGATACTTTTAATATTCTATCACTTTCTCTGTTCACTTCTGTGAAGTCTCATAGTGCAGATTATTAATGAAGTCTCTTCTCACAACCTCTTTCTTAGATTCAGAAAATATTTGATTGAGATATGAATATCCTTCAAATATTTCCCTTAACATAAGATTGCTGTAAATTGTTTTGTTTAACCCTAGCCTGCTCTGATTGGGCAACCTATGATCAAAGGCATTCCATCCATCCATTTTTTTTTTAAGACATGTAATTTGAGGAAGATCTATTTGCTATCACTACCAGGTCAAGCAACTGCATAGAAGCTCCCTCATTGACTTGATTCTACTTTTATTAATTCAAATTGACGAGGCATTGTGGTAAAAGCATAAAGATAAACCAACATATTTCCTTCATGGGAATATACATTATTGTTTTTTCTTGAATGATGGAGCTTGTATGTACATGTTTGTTTCAGAGTGCTGAAAATGCTGCTTCTCAGCTTGTTCAAAAGAATAACATTTTAAAAATTTAGTTGAAGTAACTGAATATGTAATTCATTACTTTATTTCTATTGTCTTGTCAATTTGTTAACAATGCAAAAGAAAAGATATACTAGTTATGTTTTGGATATTATGATAATTGTTTTTATTATTATATGGATGGCAAGTAAGATAAGAAATTTAAATGATAATTTTCACATTTATTAATGTTATGATTGTCCTAATTGGAATATTATTTTGCAATTTTTGACCCATTAGTCTCAGACTGATAATGTATTGCCTATGGATGATTCTGTCTGTGAAGCTGGTGACTCAGAAACTACCACAGAAACATCTCAAGATAATGATAAATGCTCTCCAGTAATGGTAGAAAAGATTGATCTTCTTAAAACAACTCAGTGTTGGGTAAGTTTGTTGAATTTATTTGTAAATTTTTTCTAAGTTCCCTCTTTGAGGTAACTTAAACAATTATCACTGAATTTGAAAATTAATTATATATTTCCTCCTAGATAGGGAAGTGATTTTTTTTTATAAACCTTTTTAAATACTATGTAGTTATATATAGATAGATATAGGCACAGTTTTGGTTGTGTGCTTAAGAAGTTTACTTCCCATCCACATGGTTTCAGGTTCAGTCCCACTGTGTGGGACCTTGGGCAAATGTCTTCTACTATAGCTGATTAAAGCTTCACGAGTGGATTTGGTAGACAGGGTCTGGAAGAAGACCTCCGTCTCTCTCTCTCTCTCTCTCTCTCTCTCTCTCAGGGTGGTTGGTGTTAGCTGTAAAAACCGCCCCAAAACACACAAAAAGTTTGGTGCAGTTTTCTGCCTGGCCAGCTCCTGTCAAACCATCCAACTCGTGCCAGCATGGAAGGCGAACATTAAACGATGATGATATATATATATAGAGAGAAGCAGGCAGGCAGACAGAAGGGAGAGGGAGGGAGAGATCTGTGTATGTACCCTTGTTTGTACATCATGTGATTGTTGTAAATGAGCATCGCCATCATACAAGTAGTGCTGTTTCCAAACTTCCATGTCTGTCCATGAGGGAAATATTACATTGCTTGGTAACAAGAAGGGCACCTGACTGTAGAAATCTGCCTCGGTAAACTCCATCCAACCCATGTAAACATGGAAATGTGGACATTAGATAATGATGGTAAGGATGATATTTTAATGTGACTTTCAAATTTTCAGAGCTTTCTCTTTACTCCGTTTTTCTTGGTGGCCTCAGTTGATTGGCTTTGTGTATTAAGAAATATGAATTGCTGAATCTCATTCTAAAATTGGACAGCAACTGCTCTAAACCCTAAATGGGGAAATGGTACATCATAATTTTTCATTTCAACTTTTGATGTTCCAAAGATAAAAGTGCATTCTAAATAACATGAATAGTTGATGATTGAAAAACCATAGATTGCTTGGATGTTTTCTTAGAAGTAGCAGATGATTTCTGTTCCTTAGGCAACATAATACCACCAGTGGTGCTATTATAGTGGTTAGGCTTTGAGAGAGAAAAAACTTGCAAAGTGCTTCCGTTTTCATTAGAGAGTTGCTCTGAATGAAAGTTATGCTACATATACTCTTCTAAACCTGCTAACCCTCTGCCTCTGCACCTAAACACTTTTCTTTGACCATCCTTACTGTTTCATCTGCCAGGTCTTGTAGAAAACACACAACACTTTATGCAATTATTTGTCTCTATTGACATTGGTATGAATATCATTTTTATCAGTGTATAAACTCCACCGAATTTGAGGAGCCTAAAAACGCTATAGGCATTGTCTCTTCTTAATACTAATTTATAAAAAATAAAAATTTACATAGAACTCTGAGAATTAGTAATCTCCAATGAAGTTAGTACCAATATGTGTTTTACTTCATGCTTCTTTTTTTCTTTAGGTATGTTGTGAAGATTTCTCCTGTGTTAATTCACTTCGGGTACATTTACGGACTCATCTTGCAGACATGCCATTCCGATGTGGTCTTTGTCATTTTGTTGCTGAGAAGCGCCAAGAACTGGGTCGACACATGCTTTCCCAGCATAAAATTGAACTGAAGGTTTTTTTCTTTGTTTTTCTTATTCTTAATGAAACTCAACAATTTTTTACATAGAATTCCTATTTCTTAATTTAGATTTAGGATTGTATCAGCTTTAAATACTTTACAGAATAATTAATCCGATATATCCAGGTAAATTGTTTGACTAAGTATAACAAGTTACTACCACAGACTGGCCGTTGCCAGTATCGTCTGACTGGCCTTCATGCGGGTGACACGTAAAAGCACCTACTACACTCTCGGAGTGGTTGGCGTTAGGAAGGGCATCCAGCTGTAGAAACTCTGCCAGATCAGATTGGAGTCTGGTGTAGCCATCTGGTTCGCCAGTCCCCAGTCAAATCGTCCAACCCATGCTAGCGCGGAAAGCGGACGTTAAACGATGATGATGATGATTATATTACAGTAACCTCCCGATTAAGTACATGTCCAGTTAAGTACGCACTCATTTAAGTACACATCCCAGATAAGTACATGCAAAATCTTCAAGAATCTCAGGTTCAAGTTTATCAATGATTTATTCTACGGCAATGCTTCCCTTTTCATTCAAACACTTCTCCTTTCTGTTGCTTGACATGGAGAAAACTGACAGGAAAGATGACAAAAATATGATCTAAAATCATGTGCATACATGAGCCTTGCTGTGGTTAGCTGCATGCATACTTTCGTGCAACTGATTTGCTACTGCTGTTGCTATGTATGCACCTACTGGCTATCTACACACAAGCAGTTAGGTTCAAGTTGTGTACTTAAAAGGGAGGTCGCTATACGCTGCTTGTTGTGACACTAGAGACAGTAATTTTATTGTTTGCATCTCCATAGCAAATGTTTTTATTAGAACGTGTATCCATGATAGTGTGGAGGCGCAATGGCCCAGTAGTTAGGGCAACGGACTCGTGGTCATAGGATCGCGGTTTCGATTCCCAGACCGGGCGTTGTGAGTGTTTATTGAGCGAAAACACCTAAAGCTCCATGAGGCTCGGCAGCGGATGGTGGCGAACCCTGCTATACTCTTTCACCACAACTTTCTCTTACTTCCTGTTTCTGTTGTGCCTGTAATTCAAAGGGTCAGCCTTGTCACACTGTATCACGCTGAATTTCTCCGAGAACTACATTAAGAGTCTGTGGAGTGCTCAGCCACTTGCACGTTAATTTTACGAGCAGGCTGTTCCGTTGATCGGATCAATTGGAACCCTCGATGTCATAAGCAACGGAGTGCCAACAACAACAACAACAACAATCCATGATAGAAACATGGAGACATGAAAGCAGAAGTGCAACTAGGGTTTAATTGCAATATTTTTTTTCTTTGTCTGGAAAGTCAATTATTTTGTTTTTGTAGTATAGGCTTTTAATTTTACCCTTTTATTTTCATTTATGCTATTTTTTTCATCAGAAAATAAATTTATATTCATAGGGTCCAGAAGAATCTTTAACTTCTTGTTCATCTATTCTTGATGAGGGTACTGTACAAGAAAAGGAAGAGTCCAACCTAAGTGTAGTATGTCGGTAAGTCTCTTACATTAAAGTTTTGAATGAGTTTTCCCATTCTTATTCTCTTAATTTCTATAATTCTTATCATTGTAGTTGAAATAAGGGGGTTTGCTTTTTTTTTTTATGTTTTTGTAACTGAATACTACTTTTTGCTCATTTAGAAAAGTGAGGATAAAAGTTAGATTAATAAGGACGAGTAAGAAACAGTTTTTCTAAATGATATAACATAATGTCATTAACTTATTATATTGATAAATTTTATTTTAAATAATTCATTATTAATTATATTGATTTCTTGTGTTTGGATACAAAAATTAATTTATAATGTGCATGTGGATGATAATTGTTTCAAGTTCTATAATGCATATATTTGTAAATCTTTGATTATACATTTGAAATCTAAATTCATTTCTATAAGATTTGTAAGAAGCTTACTCCCCAATCACATGGTTCCAAGTTCAGTTTCACTGCAGGGCACCTTGGGCAATTGTCTTCTACTATAGTCTTGGGCCAACCAAAGCCTTATGAGTGGATTTAGTAGATGGAAACTGAAAGAAGCCTGTTGTATATAGCTATGTGTGTGTCTTTGTTTTTTCTCCCCATCACTGCTTGACAACCGGTGTGGATGTGTTTATGTCCCCATAACTTAGTGGTTCAGCAAAAGAGACTAATAGAATAAATACTAGGCTTAAAAAATAAGTCCTGGGGTCAATTTGTTCATCTAAAACCCTTCAAGGCAGTGCTCCAGCACGGCCGCAGTCAAATGACTGAAACAAGTAAAAGAATCTCCTCAAGTCTGCTTTCCATGCTGGCATGGATTGGATGGTTCCACAGGATCCAAAAGGCTGGAGGACCACATCTTACTCCAATGTCTCTGTCTTGATATGTTTTTTACAGCTGGCTACTCTTGCTAATGCCAATCACTTTACAGAGTATACTAGGTGCTTTTATTCCTGGCACTAGCACAAGTGAGGTCACCTAGTAATTCAATTGAGAAGGAAAATAGAAGGGAAGGTGGCTTTAAACAAGGTACCGAAAAGTTAAAGTATGATGGAACAGTTTTAATGTTGTGGAGAAGATTCAGTTGCACCACATTTTGTACGGGTGGAGTAGTGCCAGCAGAGAGATAAATATAGTGGTAACAAAATGCCAGAGCAAACCCTCAATGTAACATATCCAAGAAGAGTGCATGGAGATGGAAAGATCAAGGAAGATGGGTAAAGATTGCAAGGATGTGTATAAGGGAAGAGTGAGTTGTGAATAGAAATAGGGGGGAGGTGGAGTGGTCAGTGACAACAATGAGGGATGAATATCAATAGAAATAGAAAATGACTCTGTGGCAAGTGAGTAATACTTGCAATATAAAATGATGTTGATTAATTGGTATAACTTTGATTGTGTAGTTGGCAGTGCAGTACCATGATTTTATAACCATTGCATATTGCATATGTTTCTTAATATTAATGAATATTTTTCTTGTGTAAACAATTTGTCATATATTGATATGCTTGTGTTTTATTCTACATATACAACATAGCTATTTTTTTTTTTAATGTTTCTTTTATTTAATAATTCAATCTAAATATTTTTTTACTATTCTAGAAATGCGCGAATAGCTGTCAATCAACTGCTGAAGCTGAAAAAGGAATTAGAGCCAAATTCTCCAGATGAAGAGGAGGCAAAAGTATTTACGCCTGCTGAAATTCAAGGTGGTCGACCAGTATATAAATGTCATGTCTGTATGCGTTCATTCCGTGGAAGTGCATATTTACGATTTCATCTTAGAAGCCACACAGGTATAGTTTTTATTCCAGAGGCTTCTTAGCCACTTTTCACGATAGCAGATTTATATGTAAATTATTTAGGCCTATTTGAAGCATTGAGAAATTTGAAATTAAGTCTTTTTAAGAAGGTGTGTGTAGTGGTTCATTATTGTGGCCATCTGTCATTTTGTTTGTTGTTTTCCATCTAATAGGTACCTGATATATTAATAGCTATTTTTTATAGCCTCATTTGCATTTAAGCAGACACTTAAAAAGACTTATTTTCAAATTTGAAAGTACTATTTAATATTTAGTATTAATACATTCTTGAACTTTTCATACCTCCGTTTGGCAGACATCCATAAATGTATAAAAGATAATGCAGTAAGTTATTGATCATATGCAGCATACAATCCATTTGTGTGTATAAGATTTATAAAAAAATTTAACACTGTTAGCAACTTAAATGCCAATTGTTAAATGGAAGTGTGGAAGATGAAGTGAATAAGCTAAATAAGAAAAAACGATTTGGCATTGAAGATGTTATTGAAGTAGACTGTATATTCTTAGTAAAACATATGTAAAGGTATTTTTAGCAAATATTGGTTTTCATACTTCGATTTTGACATGCTGACACAGGCTAGTGAGTGTGATACAGAAAAAAATGGAAACTTCCAGAGAAAATTGTGTAAATCTGAAAAATACAGTGAAAATGTTTAGAAAAGCTATTTGACCTGATAAAAATCTTATGTAAAATCTTAATATGTTTATACATATATATATATATAATAGTGTACGTTTAAACACAAGAGAAAGCTGCCTTCAACAGGCAGTTTTTACATGCTAGAAGAAGTAGTCAAAACGACCAAAACCACATTTAAGAGCAATCTTCAAAAGGAATAAAAAATAAAAACTTTTACCTTGTTAGTTTAATCCGGTCAGACCTAGGTTTCAAAATTTTTTTAGCAAATAAAATAATTTGCTAGCCGAAATCTCTTCAGTGACCGTGCCATAACACTAACATATAATTAAGAAACGAATAACACGTGTCTCATTGTTATATATTATAATTTTTCAAATTCACTGCTCAAGTGCAGTTTCAGTTGGCAGTAAATGAATAAATGCCAAACTAATCTTTTAAAAATTGCTAAATATACGTAAAATATAGAGAGGTGAGTTTTTTTAGAAATTTCACACCAGTGGCCTAACATGTATAAAAAGTCAATAGACAACGGGCAAACTGCAGCCTACTTTCCAAATGGCATTCCTAACAAAAAAGATATCTTAGGTTTTCTTTTGTAGTGCAGCCCACATGATGAGCTATGTCTTATGCCAGCCTTCTTCTCAAAAAAAAAAAAATTAACTGTGTGTGATTTAGATGGATATTTACACATCTTCCATTTGTATGGATGTAGAGGCATCAATGCCTACACACATGATGCAGACACAAAATTAAGACTTCATTTGTTAAAATAAATTGAAAGATAATTCAAATTCATATGTATGGTTGCACTTGTCAAAAATCTATGCTAATTTCTGAAATACTTACTTTATGCTGTTTGCTTTGTATTCATTCAGGTGAGAGACCTTTCAAGTGCAGTGAATGTGGTAAAGCGTTTACTACTAAAGACATGTTAAACAAACATGTTAGCACTCACTCTGAAGAACGTAACTTTAAATGTGGAGAATGCGGCAAGTTATTCAAGCGAATTTCCCATGTACAAGAACATCTCAAAATTCACAGCACTATGCGTCCTTATACATGTTCTGTGTGTGATAAATCTTTCAAAACATCTGTAAGTATATTTCCTTTTTTTTTTTTTTTAGTACTTGATAAACACATTAAATGATTTGAATGAACAGATGCCATGCATCAAAATGAATTTTTCAAAAGCTTAACTTTACATAAAACATTCTTATAAAAAGTTATTAGTAATAGTAATATGCTTATGTATTGGAAAAAGCTTTCATTAGTTAAAAGCAGAATATGTGTAGTTATATATTAAGGAAATTTTAATATTTTTATTAAAATTTAGGAAACTGTTCATTGTTTTAATTAGTATAAACCTTGTCAAAAACAGTTGTAAAATTATATGATTGTCTGATTGGAAAAATTTGCACTAGAAGCTATATTGTTTATTTATTCAATATTGCTAGGTTATATTGAAACTATGCTCTAGGGAAATAAACAGTATTAATTTCTGAAAGGCATGGGATCATTTAGCCCTAGGTCAGCCCTCATTGAAGGGACCTCGATCAAAAGTTCTTCAATCACAACCATTCTTCCATTTTTATTTTCAGATATAATATATACATTATGTAAGGTATATTTCACTTTTATAGGACATTAGTGTGCTCTGAGAGGGATTTGGTTGTTATTTCTACCTCATAAGAGAGGCTCCATCAGTGGGTCATATGTATTGGATATGCAAGTTGCATGGTAAACTTAATTTGATTCCCAGTTTAAATCTGCCACTTGGTGCATAGATGCCTTTAGCAGAGTTCACTCAGTTGTAAGGATTCAGATTAGGTATCCAACTAAGCTCTTTGCACCAGTCTTAGAGGTCCTGCAAAAGGTGATAGAAGCTGCTCATTTTCGTTTGGCTGGACCTTAGAGAAAGGAGTAATGGATTCATAGAAACTGTTGAGAGCCTGACTAAATACTTAGTAATTATATCATTTTACATTCTGAATTCAATTCCCACTGAAGTCATTACCTTTCATCCTTCTGATTTTGATCTAAGTACTGGGATTGATTACATCAACTACATCCCTTCTTCCAAATTTATTATATTATACCAAACTCAGAAATAAATATTTTCTAATTTAATGTTACTTGTTGCCATCAGTTTGATACTAGATACAATTTTTATTCATACTTTTATATTACTTCTATATTTCAACAGAATGCATTGAAAGTACATCTTCGAATCCATACCGATGTTCTTCCTTATGAGTGTCAGTTCTGTCAGCGCCACTTCCGTGAGAAAGGCTCTTTACAAAGACACGTGCGTATGCACACTGGTGAACGTCCATTTCAGTGTAAATTCTGTAATCGAAGTTTTGCTGAGCATGGTACTCTTAACCGACATCTCAAAGCCAAAGGTAAATTTTCTACCATCTGATCCTTATAGATTACACTGTGTAACAAAAAAATTTTTTTTCTTTTTTGGTTTTGGTCAGTGAGTGTTTTTTCTTTTCCAATTTGCTTCTATCTAGAAATCAAATGAAATGAGCATTATTCCCTTCAAACTTTGCTTTTGTAACCTGGACATCAATGTTTTGAAACTGGCCTATTTTCCATTACATTTCAGATAGATTCAGCACTGAGTTGCTGAAGCAGAAATATTGTTATAACAAATATTCTGCTGCTCAATACCACAGATTTGTTTGTAAGTTGCTTGACCGTAAGCACTTGAGCATATGCCTTAGTGGCTGATAATGTGTGCATCTCTGATCATGAGTAGGAGTAGTGGAGGAGCATCATAACCATGTGTTGAGAGGGATTCTTTAGTGTTTGAATAAATGTATCAAAAGTAAAGTTTCAAAGAAATATTAGCTATTTTTCATACTTTCCAGGAGTAAGCAAATAGGAAAAAGCAGTTGCTACCGAAGGATAAAACACATGTTACAGTGTTATTATTATTAACAACATTATGAAGGCAGTGAGCTGGTACAATTGTTAGCATTGCCAGGTGAAATGCTTAGCGGTATTTTAACTGCCGCTATGTTCTGAGTTCAAATTCCACCGAGGTCAGCTTAGCCTTTCAACCTTTCAGGGTCAATTAAATAAGTACCAGTTACGCACTGGGGTTGATGTAATTGACTTAATCCCTTCCCCCAAATTTGAGGCCTTGTGCTTCCAGTAGAAAGGATTATTAACAACATTATTATGTTACTGAATACTCTGTCTCTGGATTTACTTGTACAACATTTCAGACAATGTCATCTAATTTCACATGAGACTCACCTAACTGAATTAAGATTTTGTAGTTCAAAAACAGTTTTTTTTTCTTCAGATTCTGAAGTATGCAGAAATTACTGCAAGTGATTAGTACTGAGCATCTTATCTGATTAATACATATTTATTAATGTAGTTAAATTAACCCTTTAGCATTTAAGCCAGCCATTTCCAGCTCAAGTATTCTACCTATTTTATGTTCAAACCAACCAGATCCAGCCTCTTGCACCTCTCCTGTGATGTCATTCTAAAAAAATATTGCACCATTGAAATTTTAAAGCAGTGAGACGATGCATGTCAAATTCAAAACAATATGAATGAATACACATTACATTTGACAGTAATTTGAATGCTAAAGTGTTAAACTATTACTGACATCATAAGAATTTTTATAAATTTTCAAGCAAACATGAAATAATTCTTTATGGAATAATATTTCTTGAAGCACATAACATACAGCTATAAAGTTAGCATTTAAATATTGGGCTGGAAAACTCTTTTTAAATAGAAAAAGTTGAAGGCTACTTTCAGAAAATTTTCTATCCAGAAGGATTTTATAATCCAATATTTACCTACTGTTATTTGCCAATAAGCTACTTTCAATAAATCTAATTTTTATTTGTCACTAATTCAGCATTTAACTCTTAATTTTTTAACTCACAGTTCCTTGTATTCGGCTAGCCAAATACAAAGATGTTACTGATGGTACTTATCCAACAGTATTAGCAGAATTTTCATCTGTTGTAGCTGATACTCAGCAGTATATTGTATCCGAGAGGGAAGAAAAGACTGATTCTGAACTAGAGGTAAGGTTTGCAAGTGATACACTTGATTGTTCTATTCTGAAACTTTGAATTTACATCCAACATCATCTCATAATCATCATTTTAACATCCACTTTTCCATGCTTGTATGGGTCAAACAGTCTATTGAGGCAGATGGATGCCCTTCTTGTTACCATCTTGTTTACAAGTAAGGTAATATTTTACCATGGCCAGACATGTCCTTGCAGAATATTGGAAATGAATGTCACCACTTGTATGACAGTGACAATCATTTTACAACTATCGCACAATGTCAAGACAAGGAGACACAAGCATGCATACATGCGCGCGCACACACACATACACACATCTCTTTTAGTTTCCATGTACTAAATCCACTCACAAGGTTTTGGCTGGCCAAGGGCTATAGTAGAACATATTTGCCCACCATGTGGTTGGGAAGCACACTTATTACCAGACAGTCATGCTTGTGCCTCAACAAAACATTAAATATTAATTTTATTGTTCAGTATTATAAATACATAAACAATGGACACAAAGTTAAAGTACTGGACTATTGACCACATGGTTAATAAGTTTAGATCTTTTTGTATACTTTTCTGCTTGTTTCAGTTTACTTGACTGGATAAAATCAGGCCCTACTCCTGCTTCAGCTCAGTAAAGTTTTCAACTGCATCTGGCATGCTAATCTCCTCTCAAAACTTCCCACTCATATACCCCAGCTGTCTCTCATGTAATGGACCAATTTCATTTTGTCAGATCATAGCCAGGGCTGATAGAATTCTATCTGATCTACACAAATGCTTGAATGTACTCAGTATTTGATTCCCTCTCCTTCTCTCTTCCTTTTACACATCAGTTACCTACTTGGTGTCACCTCCAACAACACCCACTCTTACACCTGATATTACTGTGTATCCTTCACTGAATCTGTAAACAGATACCTTATGGGAGTAGGCTGACCAAAATACTCTAATGGAGGGTGACTAAATGTGATTTATTTTTCAACATCGTCCCCCTTGTGGTCCACACACTTCTTCCATCAATGCTGCAGTGCTAGGATCCCATTGGTGAAGACGCTTTCATCTTGTTGGTCAAAAACGTCATCAACAGCAGATACGTCATCATCACTGTGATGCTGGTTTCCAAGCCAAGAGTTTGTTTCATATTGGGAAACGGCTGATAGTCAGATGGAGCCAAATCAAGAGAATAAGGAGTGTGGTCAACCAGATCAAAGCCGCAGTCATGCACAGCAGCCATTGAAACCAAGGACTTGTGTGCTGAAGCATTGTCATAATGAACAAGGCCTCTTTCATCGGTTTTCCTGGACATTTGGTCTTGATAGCCTTTCATAACTACCTCAGCAAATTGACATAGTACTCTCCGTTGATAGAATGGTAGTTCTATCAATGGTAGTTTGAAGGTAGTTTTCACTGGATGGAATGTCACTTAAGCTCAAAGTGATGAAGCCAACACTCATCCTGGGTTAGGGAATGTTTGAGGAAACCAGCTAGATGTGCCTCAAACAATGTCAGATTTCCTCATGATGTGATCAGCTTGGTGCACTTTTCACTAGGTGTCAGAAGACATGGCACCTGCCGAGCAGAAGCAGTCATTATGTCAAGTTCATTGTGCAGAATATTCTCAACTCTTATGGAATATGCTAATGGTATTAGCTATTTGATTTATAGTCAATCGCCTGTCATCCATCACCATGTGGTGAATATGATCAATGTTTTTCTCAGTGGTGACAGTTGCAAGATGCTCAGATTTTGTGTCATCTTCAAGGTTCTCCCTTCCCCGCCTAAATTCAGCTGCCCACTTTTGCACTGTTGATAACATTGAAGCATCATCCCTTAATGTAGCAACCATGCCAGCATGAATGTCCTTGGGGCTAAACCTTTTTTCTGCAGGTATTAGATAACACCACAATGCTAAATTTTGTCCATTTTCAAAAGAAGACGCTACTAATTACTTTTGAAGTCTTTTTTTGAACAGTCAAGATGTCAGTTTGCCTGAATCACTCCTTCATACTCTGCCTATTTTTTCAGCTCACCCTCATAAAAATATCTTCCAATAGAGATTGTGTGCCAATTCTGTTTTCTTCAACAGCAAAAAGAACACAATCACTGCATATGTGAAGAAAACTTCATTCTGAATGCCAAGCCTCACTCAGGGGGTCTCCCTTGGCAAATGCATGTCCTTAACGTAGCAAAGAATGTGCTGCAAAAGATTAACCATTTCAGTCCCAAACCAAAAAAATACTTCATCTCTTAACAACTACTAACCTTCTACAAAACACAGGTGAAATCCTTATTTGGTACTGCTCTTTTCTATGCAGTACAGTACTGTTAAAACACAGATATTCTATACTTCATCTAGACTGGCATGATGTCACATGGGGACACATTCCAGACCTTGATTCACAGATGTTGTCCTCTCTCTCTTTCTTTTATAGCACTACTACAAAGGCCTCCATTTCTTGGATCCAGCTGGTCTCATATGACCTTCACTTTAGCTCTTTCAGCTCATTTGTCTCATCTCCTTTCATTGCCTATTTTATGTCCAATACTCAGTCCCTCTCTCCCACCACATTAAACATTTCCCACCTTGCACATGTCTTTCCTGCAATCAGCAACTTGCAAAAGTCTAAAGAATCACATCAATGGCATCAGTCTGACCAGTTTTTGAAAACCTACTCTGCTCCTTTACTTTTGACCTGACAAATATAAAAAAAATATACACAAAATTCGTCTTTGACATGGTCAAAAGAAAGAATTATTTTATATATTAACACTTGCATGTATGATTGCCTTTATGTCCATAAAATTTCAAAACCCAGGTATCTGCAAGATAGGAAGTAGGAACTATTTGGTAGGCATTTAATATGGCAATGCTTATATTTTACATTCGGATTCATTTGAGAGAAGTGATATTGACACATCAATCATATGAAAGCGAAAAGATTTATCTCCAACAAAAAAAAAAAGATCAAAAGTATGAAGAGGAGAAAGACTGCTTAAAACAAATGCTGTTCTACATGAATTATTAACAGGATAAATTATTTGAAGCAAAACAAAATGTAATTTGAAACTGTATTGACTTTTTTTTATCTTTTTATTTCTAGACTGCTGAATATGTAGTGCTGCATACAAATTTATCATCAGATGAAATTATTCAGAATGTAGAAATCAGTGCCAATCCGCATGATGTGCAGCACTCAATGTTGGAAGCTACAGGATCTGAGGAAACTGCATCATACATAGTTGTCAGCACAGGTTCGCAAGAAAACAATCTCGACATGCTTGATATACAAGCTGTGGAGAGTTTAATTCTCCCTGCTGAAGAGCAGGTTGTTCAGCAGTCAGATATTGAAGTTAGTGTTGTTAATGAGGAGAACGAACAGATTGTTGACACGAATGGTGACTGCAGTGAAGATCATCATGTTAGCAATATTGTAAATAACAACGATAACATTGTAGATAACAATGAGAACATTGTAGATAATATTGAGAACATCGATCAGAGCAATGACATTAATACTGTTGAAGATTTACAAACAGTAACACTAGTTCAACAGGCTATTCCTACTGAGAACAATGAAATCCATGCTATTGCAGTGGCCCCACAAGAGGAAAACACTGTATGTGTTTCAACATCAGACACCATTCACCAGGCTGTTATAACTGTTGGTATGGTAGATTCCTGTGGTCAGGAACAATCTCTAGACATATCTACTGATATGATGGCTACTTGCAGCCACGAACAATCCCTCGACATAGCTGCCGATATGATGGATCCTTGTAACCAGGAACAATCTCTTGACATATCTTCTATCCAAGAAGTAAGTGCCATGGATGTGGATGAAAGCTGACATTAAAAATATTATTGTATGTATTATGTGGCTGTTAATGCAGGAAGATTTGTCTATGATTTACTGCAGAACTGTTATGAGATCTTTGTATTCACTTGTATGAAATAAAAGAATGGGCAAATATATTTTTATCAGGAAAAAAACTAAATATGAAGAGTATATTCTTCCAGTGTCATCAAAAAAATCTTGACAGTATTGAAAATGATACAAAAGGAATGATACTCCAGTAAAAATGGAAAACTTAAATGGTTAATTCATAATATGAAACCAAACAATAAAAGAATCTTTTATAAAATATTTTTGATTTTTCTTGAATTTCTACAAAATTGATCATCATTTTAACAGCCATTTTTCCATGCCTGCATTGACCAGGTTATTAAGGCAGATTTTTTTATGATGGATGCCCTTCTTGTTGCCAACCCTTACTCATTTCTAAGCAAGGTAATATTTTCCTGTAGTTAGATGTTTTCCCTCAATATTGGAAATGAATGTCATTCAGTTACATGACATGTCAAGATGAGAAAAAAACATGGGTGCACATACACACACTGGGCTTCTTTCAGTTTCTATCACTTCTATATCCGGTGGAATTCCTTCTACCCTCACCTTGGAAGTCTTTCTTCCAAGGTATGTGGGCAGAAGCACTACCTCCTCTGTTTTCACCACCACACTCCTCTACTGTTCTAAATTGTACGGCCATTGTGCCATATTTTCTTCCTTTCCTCATGTACATTATTTCTTTCGACTTCTCTCTTGGTGCTTTTTCCGTTTCAGCTTCCACCTGCTCGGCCTTTTTCCCTTTTAGCAAGAACACCTTATAGGTGATCGTTCTTTCCATTCGCTCTATAATTCCTGGGTGGGGGGCGACAGCTTCACTTCCCCTCCCACCTTCTCATATTCCTTCAGGCCGGCCAAGTCCAACTCCCTTCGCTTCATCTCCGTAACCTCAGCAAAACTCCTTGTCCTTTCCAACACTCCGTCCATCTCTATGACTGCCCTTACCAGCTCTTCCTCTGCTGAAGACAACTCAGACCCGCTAAAGTCTGAGTACATTGTCTCTATCCTTGAAGTAGCCAAAAACACAACGTCCGACACAAACGACAAACCAAATGCACTCTGGGTGACGCATGCTCGGAAGCAAGCTTCTTACCACACAGCCATGCCTGTATGTATGTGTCTATGTTTGTCTCCTACCACTGCTTGACAACCAGAGTTGGTTTGTTTACATCCCCAGTTCAACAAAAGAGACCAATAGAATAAGTACCTAACATAAATATAAATACTAGGGTCAATTTGTTCGACTAAGAGTTTCAAGGCAGTGCCCCAGCATGGTTGTATTCCAATGACTGAAACAAGTAAAAGATCAAAAATACTGATTTTGCTTATGAAATGTGAAGTTGTATGATGTAGTGGTTTGGATGTTGGAGTCACATTCATTATATTATAGGTTTGATATTTGAACCAGGCAGTGCATTGTATCCTTGAGCAAGACACTTCATTTTACATTACTTAATTCCACTCAGCTGAAAATGAGTACCAATGACAACTGTAGGCAGATATCCCATTCACAGGAGAGTCGTGTGCTCTGAATCATTTCACACAGAAACCAGGATATGCTCAAATTTATTGAGCCTATAAGCCTGTGGCAGACTTCATTACGAAATGCAAAAAGCTTATTAGAGACTGAAAATTTATACAATATCATCCAAATCAATAAAAATTTGTTTTGGCTCTAATATTTGGGTCTGAGAAATGCAACTCATCATTGTTTTAACATCTATTTTTCCATTTTTGCATTTGCATGGGTCAGACAAGTGTGTGTAGAAGCAGAGTTTTCTACAGCCAGATACCCCTCTTATTACCAACCCTCACTTCTTTCTATGTGAGGTAATATTTTCCCACTCCGCTGAACAACGATCCCAGATATGTTTACATGGAAGGCTGGAAACAAAGAATGCCATCAGTGAGCCGTTATTTACAACCAGCAGAATACATGAAAAGGGAAATTACAAACTCAAACACACCCAGATATATACACACACAATGGGCTTCTTTCTGTTACCATGTACCAAATCCACTCAAAAAGCTTTGGACTGACCTTAAAATTATGTGGTTGGGAAGTCAACTTTTTAATCACACAGCCATCCCTGTGCCTAAACTAAACTTCAAATATAAACCAGCAGTGAAGATAAGCATCAAATGTCTTAAACTGAATGGAACTGGGAAAAATAACTTTTGGGGAAATTAAAATTTCAAAATAAAAGATATATCAGATTATTTTGTTAGTTATGAAAAACAAAGGGACAAGAAGAAAAATCAATATCAGACTTTATTACATTGATTAGTTTGAAAAGCATTCAGAAATAGACACATACATACATATATTAAAGTGTCTCTTCAAGTGTCTTCATACATACATATATTAAAGTGTCTCTTCTTGCAAAGCTATCTCTAATTTATCACTGTCATAACATTAACGTTCAATCATTAAATTATCTCTAGCTTCAGTTATTAGCTTCATATGTACACCAGCATGATTGGGAGGAAACCTCAACATGGTTGCTTGATCTGCCAAAATAGCAGCAACAGTTTATGTTTCTGTCTTAAAAAAGGAAGGACAATAGTGTCTGCAATACACTACCCGAATTCAAAGAAAATTTTCCATAAAATCAAAATGTTACCAGCACAATTTGAATATATATATATAGTCTATGTAGTTTATAAAACTACAAATATAGAAGGTGTTTTTACAAAGACACTGTTTCTTGTGTCTTGTCTGTTTTATTTAAGTACGTTAACCAATGTTGACGGAGATTATTATCTGTGCCTGTACCTCGCTTCAGTTCAAGTTTTTCCAGAAGTGATAACAAAACTGGTCTATTTTCTTGTAAAAGGCCTGGATAAAATAAGAACAACTTATTCCAGAGTTGACTGAGACTAGCAGGAAAATTAGCAAAATAGTCACTCAGAAACTGATTAAGTATTTCTAATAATTCTTTACAAGGTACTTCTGTGGAATACTGATAACATGCTTTCAGGAGAAGGTTTAACACCTGTGTTGTACTTTGTCTAAGTTGGGAAGTTTTTGTAAGTAAATAACATTCCAGAAGTGGTCTAAGCAGTAACAGTGTATCTTTAGCAACATCTTCCGTCGATTCTGTCATATCAATAACTTCTCCAATAAACTGAACACCAATAATTGTAGATTCAGGAAGTTTTAAGCCTTCGGCTTTAATAGTATTTTCCTGTAAAGTTACCCAAATAAAATTTCGAAAGTTTCTCATGTTACATATGCTATTTGTAACCAGTCTATCTGTAAGTAAATGTACCAAAGGATGAGGCTTTATTTGGAATGTGAAATTAGTTTGTTCTCCACCATTATATTTCAATGGAAATCTTGGCAAATATTGCAGAACTATGTCTTTAAGTCTTCGTTGGACATATGGGGCATATCGACTACTGATTTTACTCAAACCCGAAACAAATAAATGAAGTGTATCATGTACAACTGACTTTATCATTGGGTTGAGAGGCTTGGAGGGAATAAATAAAGAATGGGGGAAGAGCAAGCAATCAATGACCTGCTGTAAACAAGGCACATTAAACAACAATGGTGCACAGTACTTTACAAGGTTTCCTATTGTAGTATATATATGCCTTACAACCGACATATTCGAGGGATTATCAAGAAGTGGTTGTATACTAACACTGATATCTTCAAAAAATAACTTAATATCCTCTTTCAATTTCATTTTGTCTTCCCAGCTAACAGTAATTTCATGAGCCTTTGCAAACATTTTGAAAAGTTCTATCAAAATTTCACATTCACTTGCAAGATCTGTCTTATTTACTACAGAACAGACTCTTTTAATGATAGGCAAATCTAACACATATTTGGTTACAACTTCAAGTTGTTTTGAGGGAACAGGTCCTAACAATAAACAACATCTAAGCCAGCTATGTATTAGCTTAATCTGGAGTGAGCCTTTATGAAACTGATCTTCACTAGCTTCCAGATTTTCAGTGACAGATGGTTCTGCCAAAACATGTCCAAGGAAACGACAAGTAACTGACACATTGATAGATATATCACAAACAAATTTGGAGAAGACTGAGAAAAAACTGGGACTCCAGTCAGGGAGTGTAAGTGAAAGACAAAGGAACTGAGCTGCAAGGTCAGCAATTTCCGGCAGTGCATTTGGAGATTTGGCTTCACTCTCAACAAATGGGAAAACATTTACCCACATATTTTGTGCCATCTGTTCATGGTGATCATTTGGTATGAACATATCTCCTTCGATTTCTTGTTGGGTTTTGACCAAAGAAAGCAGCTTTGATAGAACTGCACTAAACAAGACAACCATGCTACATATTTCAAAATTACGGCAAACTGTTAAAATAAGATTGATGTCTTTTGTAATGAGTTTATATTCAGATAAAGTGAATTCAGGACTAGAATCAATGAAGTCTTGTAAACAATCTATATAAACTTTAAGGACATCCCACAGATCTCTTCGCTTGTGCACATCGATGGAATCTGATGCAAATTTACTACTTATGTAATTCAGCAATGGTATTAATCTGTCAATTGCAGCACTACAGTCATTATTCCAGTGCATGAAAATGGACATTCCTGCATAAATTCCCTTTATTATCACACATTGGCGCTTGGTATCGGCTAATCGAAAATCAATCATGTTGTAAAAATCCAACAGAGATCGCAGTAGCTGCTCATCGTGTGTACATAATGTTAAGCTAAGGAATAGCTTGGTGAAATGTGTAAGACCAGGTTCTGTCAATTCTTGCATTCCTCGTTGATGGAACTTTGATAAGAGTCGTCCTTTAAAATTCCGCCAGGCTGAATTGTTCCCATCATTAACAAATTCTTTGAGTTGTTGACATGTCAGGTAAAGAAATAGGTGGAAACTATTTCCTTTAGAAAGAGTAGCTAAATCAAAATCTTTATTATTTAGCTTCAAGCATTCTTCAAATAATTCACGAGCAGTTTTAACTTTGATGACCATGCCAGGTAATCCAGATGTAGTAACCTGTAAGAAGTAAAAATATGATCTTACAAAGACATTGGACAAGTATAGATACAAAACATAAATGTTGATGTGGTCAAATACAAATTCTTAGTCTAAGGTAAAATGGAATTAATCAGATAGATCTGTTAAGAAAGCATCAACTTTATAACTGGTCAAAATCTTTGATGACAAACATTTATAGACAAAGTTTTTTGTTTTTTTTATATAATTACTATTTAGTAAGAAAGGCGGCATCATTGTGCACACATTTTGGTAAGGATCATTGGTTAAAATAAATGTAGTGTAACAATAAATAGTTACATTTATTATACATTTAGTGTGCAACATCAGGTTTTCGCTATTAGAGGGAACAAAGTGCCCATAGTTTCACACAGTGGCAAGATCAATGCAGGGTGCTGGAACAAAAATTTATAGATAAAGAGGAAAATCTATGTAGCTGTTCAAGGGGTTGATAAACACCTGAAACAGTTTTGAGCATTATTACCTTTCATGTATTTTATTAAATCTCTTTAAAATATTTTTATGATTTTAAATGATTTTTAAAAATGGGGAATTCTCTTTCAACCAAGAAATTTTTATTAATTATACTTTCTAATTTATTCTAGAAATTTACATGATGGGCTGATAAGTGATCAACAATTCTATGAAGGGATCAAAGATATAAAAAAACTTGTTGACCCTGGACTGAAGGAACAGAAACCATTATAGTAGGGGAAGTACCATCCTGATGAATGAATCACCAACTAGATGGGACTCGTTTAAAACAGGGTGTGTGGTATAGTTTATTCAGCAGCATTTCTATGTAAGATACATCAGCAGTACTTTAATTTTTATTGTACTGCAGTCTTGTAGAGGGTTATGAAAACTGAAGTAATTTCTGTCTCTGAAGAGGAAGCCTGGTTTTGGGGATATCATATATGTAATGTTGCCATGCGAGAGGTGCAACCCCTGCTCTTGCCAGTTCTTAAGCTGTCTGACTCATGCCAGCATAGAAAACTGATGCTGAATGATAATGATGATGTACATATGTAAGGTTAACACAAGAGATTATCAGAGATTGTGAAAGTAGCATGTGTAGGGACTTCATGAGTTGTTCATAAATACTAAGATAGTATGATATAAACTGATTTATTTCATGATAATACCTATATGCACTGTTGAGAGTCACATGTTCTCACTAAAGGAGGTTTTAGTAGTTCCTGCAGCATGATGTCTAAGTTGAATGTAGCTAGAGTATGAGTAGCAAAAGATTAAGACACTGGGAAGAGTAGTAACATTTGCCAATGTGTGAGAAGTCTGTATGTATATGCAAGTGTTCTCTCTCTTCACAAATCTATGGCTTGTGCCTCTGATAGCAGTCATTGTTATTAGCTGTAGTAAGGCAGCAAGCTAGCAAAATCATTACCAATCCAAATAAAATGCTTTGTGACATTTCTTCCAGCTTTATGTTCTGTGTTCAAATTCCAGTGAGGACGACTTTGCTTTTCATCCTTTCAAGGTCAATAAAATAAGTACCAGCTGAGCACTGAGGTCAATGTAATCTACCAGCCTCCTACCCGCAAAATTTCAAGCTTTGTGCCTTCAACAGAAAGGATTATTATTACTGTTGTTGTTATTATTATTATTAAAGCAGCAAGCTGGCAGAATCGTTAGCGCACTGGATGAAATGCTTAGCAGTATTTCACCCACTGCTACATTCTGAGTTAAATTCCACCAAGGGTGACTTTGCCTTTCGTCCTTTCGGGGTCGATAAATTAAGTACCAGTGAAACACTGGGGGGGGGTCGATGAAATTGACTTATGCCCTCCTCCAAAATTTCAGGCCTTGTGCATGTAGTAGAAAGGATTATCATCATTATCAGTAGTAGTAGTAGTAGTAGTAGTAGTATGAAAAAAAAGCCCAGTAAAATTGAGTACTGGAGCTGATCTAATAGATGTGCTCCTTCCCTCAAAATTGCTAGCCTTGTGCTAAAAATAGAAAGAATAATTAGAAGGTGATGAACTGGCAGAATTATTAGCATACATCTCAAAATGCTTAACAGTATTTCTTCCAGTTTTACTTTCAGAGCTCAAATACTGCCACGGTCGACTTTGCCTTTTTTGCTTTCAGGATCAATAAAATAAGGTAATAAAGTACCAATCAAGTACTGGGGTTGATCTAATTAACTTACCCTTTTCTCTTCAAACTGCTGGCCTTCTGCCCAAATTAGAAAGAATTATTATTATAGTACTGTATATGATAGCTGACATACTTTACCTTAAAGGTGTTGTTTAGCTTACGAAAAAAGTAATTCCAAAGAACATTTATAAATGTCAGATCTGCTTTCCACAGTCGACAAATTTGTATAGAGCATAACATATAACACTGGAGCTCTTCTTCAGAAACTTGACCAGCTAATAAACCTCTTATTTGGCTGACAATTTCCTCATAATTGCTTTCAACATATCTCTGTCCAGTATCAATTTTACCAAAATTGTTGAGTTTATAGAGTGGTGCCAAATGGAAAATCATCCAGATACAGAACCCAGGAATATTTTTCAGCTCGTTTTTAGAGTAAAAGTCGGGAATAGTTCCTGCAGTTTTATCACCAGTTGCAATGTCACTTGAAACCAATTTATGTCCATTTATAACCTAGAAAATATAAAGAAAAATCAATCAAAGTTCTTTACACTTCTCAGATACAATATACATGTAGAGATGGAAAAACAAGGAACATTGTGTGCAATAAATCTATTCATTATTTGTCTTTATATGATATACAAATTACATTCACAATACTGCTATTAAATAAGCTTAATCATTTATTGATCAAGGGGTAAATATGTGGTTAAGAAGTTTATTTTCAAACCACATGGTTTTGGGTCCAAGTCCCATGGCACCTTGAGCAAACATCTATAACTTCAGACTGACCAAAGCTTCATGAGTAGATTTCATAGATGGAAACTGAAAGAAGCCCACTGAGTGTGTGTGTGTGTATATAAATGTAAGTATGTATATGTCTGTATGCTTTGATACTGCATGACAGCTGTAAATGAGAGCCACTATCATACAAGCACTATCAATCATTTTGCCTGATATCGGGAAAAAATTAGCTTACTTGGAAAAAATAAGGGTTGGTAACAAGGACATTCAACTGTAGAAAATTGGCCTCAACGAACTCTGTCCAATCTATTCAAGTATGGAAAAGTGGACATTAAAATAATGACGACTAATGATTTACACAGAGTTCAGAGATATTGCTTCTGTTGTCATATTTAATCTTCATATCAAGGATGTCATTTTCCAGCAGCTATATATGACAGAGCGTTCTCTTGTTATACACCAGTATATTGGAACACTATTCCGATTCAAATTGTATTCGGATTGTGTAGCTTCTTTTTAACTCCAGTACAAGATTTATTGGCATGATGTAGTCAAACATTTAAAAAAAGAAAAACACAAGCAGAACAGAATATTTTATTGTGACTGATTCTCAGACTGGTTTCAAGAATAAGTCCATTATTCACCATACTTTGATATGATTTATAAATTTTCCTATCATCTCTCTCTCTCTCTCTCTCTCTCATTTCCCATTTACCTCAGAAAAATATCTTTAAACATTTATGGCTTTTCATGATCATGATCACAGTCAATCTCATATACTCACACAAGCCTCAAATTTACTAAAAAATGTCAAATATTCTTTCACTGGTGTCAGCGAGTAGATTATTGTCATGGTGAGGCCCCATCCTCAAGATAAGTAAAAAGTAAAACGTAGTATATATATTTGTTAGAAAGAGATGATTTTTTCCATCCTTGTCCAGTACAGTGATAAATGTCTCTCTTTTTTGGCAGTACAAGTAGTATGATATTTCTAAATATTTAAGATGACGTTACATGTTATCCATTGTTCTTTAGGAGGTAGTATCTTTTATAGTACTAACATAAAAGCAGAATCTAAAGCTAGAAATACGATGAATATAAATTATAGAAATGCAGGGATTCATAGGTAATATCGGTTTCAAATTTTGGTACAAGGCCAATAATTTCGGCGGAGGGGGTAAGTCGATTACATCGATCCCAGTGTTCGGCTGGTACTTATTTTATCGACCCCGAAAGCATGAAAGGCAAAGTGAACCTCAACGGAATTTGAACTTAGAACGTAAAGCCGGACGAAATGCTGCTAAGCATTTTGTCCGGCGGGCTAACGATTCTGTCAGTTCGCCACCTTAAATTCATATATTGTTATATATCACATGAAATAGTTGAAATGAAATAAAATTTCTTAAATACATTACCTCATATAATGCGTACCAAAACGATCGTCCACCACGAGATCTTTGCCGATGTTTAAGCACCTGAATTAACATCGTCCACGTCTCTTTGACACAAGTACACGTAAACGGGGATACTTTGGTGTAGTCAGAAAATACAAGATTAGAAAAACGCTGGCAAGCAATTGTCGACAAGTCCCATAAGATAAAACCCACAATTCTTTGAAATACATCTGGTTCGATTTCATCCTTAGGTATCAAATGTGGCCCACAATGTAACATTTCTGATGTGATTTCAAAACTGTGATCAGGACACAAATCAACAATACGGAAGACTATTTCCACAGTGGACCAATATATATCCAGATGCATATGCAAAGTGTGATAAAATCCCGAACCACCTTTGCTTCCATGGCGACAGGTACTGTTTTGGAGAAAGTGCCTTGGTAATTCTGAGATGGGTCCAATGTGTTGCAATGATAACTGAATGTTATGAAATAATTGTTGAAGAAAAACATGGTTATTAGTTTCCTCGGGAATGTTACAATCACTCGCCTGGTCATTTCTCATACTCGACAGAACATATTTCTGTAAATAATAATTGATGTAATCCAAAAAAGTTTTAATTTGCTCTCGTTGACTTAACAGTTCTCTGCTTTGGTGAGAATTGACTTCGCCCATTCTGAGAGTGTCTCTCTCGGCGTTGTTGACAACATGATTGACAGACTGTCTAAACAATAAAAACAAACGTTCAAGGTGGAAATCTAATGCGGTTCTAACAAAATATTTAAAACCAAACAACCAGATCCCGTTAGAACCTATGATGTTACTGTCAACAGCCAGGTTTACCTCTTTCATACAAACGTCATCGTCGTCGTCTAATAATCCAATAGGTTTGTGCTGAGTTGGCAGGTGTGTAGATGTTGAAGCACTGACTTGGGTGTGTTGAAAGAAATCTTTCAGTGTACCTTTGCTAAGATAACTCTCAGGATGAAAATCGTCCAGACAGTTCGGGTTTACTTCGCCATTACAAACAAACATAACAAGCGGACGAATAGGTAATGTGGTGATGGTGGTTATAGAAATGTGATGAGTTTGGAACGAAACATTGCTTTGAGGCATGGCGCCTTTAACAACAAATACAAACTTCCCGCTTTCTTTTAGTACCGGAGAGTTATTTCCCCTCTCGATCTAACTCGAAAATTATTTCGTTACATGCTCTCATCTTAACATTTTCTTCTACTTTCCCTCATTAAATGTATGTGCATGTATCTTTTTTAATGTTTTTACTCATTTCAGTCATTAGATTGCAGCCATGCTGGGGCACCGTCTTGAAGAATTTTTGGCCGAATAAATCGACCCCAGTACTAATGCCTAGTATTTATACTATCGGTTTTTTTTGCCGAACAGCTAAGTTACGGCTACATAAACACATCAATACCCGTTGTCAAACGGTGGCAGGGGACAAGCACAAAGACACACACACACACACATATATATATATATATATATATATATATATATATATATATATATATATATATATATATATATATATATATATACACGACGAGCTTTATTCAGTTTCCGTCTACCAATTCTACTCACAAGGCTTTGGTTGGCCCCAGGCTATAGTACAAGAGACTTGCCAAAGGTGCCTTGCAGTAGGACTGAACCTGTAACCATGTGGTTGAGAAGCAAGCTTCTTATCACACAGTCACGCCTTTAAATATATATTTCATTTCACTTAGCCCACCAACGTTCCAATTAAATGTATTTTCATCACAAATTTCCTTCGCCAATATAAAAAAGAAAATTATCTAATTCCAAACTAACATGTAAATTGCATACTAAGTCTTTTTTTTTTCTGTGTGAATTTATATGATATATGAACAGATTAAGGCACTATTTAAATACAGAGGTCTCGATGCATCAACGTAACGATGTTTTTATAGTTAACACTCGTTAGGGTTAGGATTACCTAGATGCGTCGGGACCTTTGTATTTAAGTAGTATCCAGATTAAATTCAACTACTCTTTTAGGATGAATGTTGCAGCTGAGCTGACATTTTTAAAGAAATTAAAAGCAAGATGCATATTAATTGAGGAGACATTTACTCGAACTAACCCCAGCTTATACCTGCTTAACCCGACAGGAATTGTGCCAAAAGATGTTATATACATGTGTACTTATTTATTTATTTATCAAAACATTTCCAGAAAGTAAGGCTTGCGAACGTTGAAGGAATGGATATCACAGCAAGCTACTTGCACGGAGTTATACACTTTCCTCTTCGTCTGTTCTTGAAAGTTATAACTTGATTCGATCATTCTTCAGAGCCGTATTTCTCTCTTAAGTAAGGGCGATGGCAGGACACCAATAGTAGGGGCTGTGAGGATTTGAAAGATGGTAAACAAATTAAGGCGGTTTTCAACTTTTTTAACTTGTTCAACACCATAACGAAGAAAAAAGAATTATACGGATGCAAATTCTATTTTGATTTTGCATTACTAAACAAGGGGAGATATTTCACCTTTTTATTTGATATTTGTCAGTTTGACAATCACAATGTTGGAATATTTAACTGTAGCTGGACTCTAAATTTTTCGGCATTGTGTTGCTCTTTTTTACAGCTAAATACCCTAAAAATTATAGTCTGTATTTTGAATTCATAGAAACCCTGACAAATTCAAAATCTCCTGAAGAGGAGAAGAGGATGCCATGAAATGGTTCCTATTGCATTTTCCAGGCCTTAAGGCGGTGCTCCAGCATGACTGCAGTCCTACGAATGAAACCATTAAAGGAATAAAGGAATAAATGAGAACTTGAACAAAACACAGAAAGCTAACTATATAAATTGTTCTTGCTACTTACAAAAGTCGCTTGCGTAGAGTATATTTACAATTAGGTGCACAGAGTATTAAAAGCTAAACATCTGCAGTTCAAGAATTGATATATAAACTAATGAACTTCCCACCGGCACTGAATATATCAACAACTTGACCAAATGCAATTCCTAGGAATATATAGGTCTGTACAGCACCCAAAAACTGTTTCTGAAATTTTAATCGCTTGCTTCTTTTCATCCAAATTTCTTCCTTCCATCCATCTTCTATTCCTGGGTGAGTCTTTGGGGTAGAGTCCTCAGGCATTTCTTCTATTATGTCCTATCAGAAGCAACTGTCATTAGACTTTGCAGCTAGATTTTGTGTTTTAACACTGTACGTCTACACGAGATATACGTTGCTTTCCCTGTTGACTTTAACTCTCTAGCATTTAAACCAACCATATCTAGACCAAATACCCGTTTTATGTTCAGATCAGCCTCTCACACGTATCCAACAATGTCATTCTAAAAATATAGTCACTCATTGAAATCTCAAATCATGCATGGTTAATTCTAAATAAAGCATTTCATTTGACAGAGTAATCTGAATGCCAAAGGGTTGAAGACCATATTTAATCCCATTCTACAGCTATACTTTCCCAAAATGCCAATTAATTGTTATTATTAGTTATCCCCTGGAGGCGGCGAGCTGGCGGAATCGTTAGCATGCCGGGCAAAATGCTAAGCTGCATTTCGTCCGCTTTTACGTTCTAACTTCAAATTATGCCAAGGTCAACTTTGCCTTTCATCTTTTCGGGGTCGATAAAATAAGTATCCGTTGAGCACTGGGGTCGATGTAATCGACTAGCCCTTCCCCCCAAACTTCAGGCCCTGTGCCTACTGTAGAAAAGATTATTAGCTATCTCCCCCCACCACCTTTCTTTTAAAAACTTTTAAGCACAGATGGTTTGTCTTTTTCTTGTATTGGTAATCTTAGTTAAGCGAAGTTTTACAAGTCACTATATTACACATGTGAATGCCTACCATATTTGTTTAGAAAACAGGTCATCCTCACCACATCTTAAAGTATTTTCCCTCACCCATATTGCAATGCATCTTTCATTAATCATGTCTGTTTTCTTTTCGTATAATTTTTACATTTTGCAATGTTTTTTTCCATTCCATTTGCTCTCATATTTACAAAGAACGGACCAATTGAAGCACTTGGTGCTGGATTGATGGTTTTTTTCTCCTTTTTTTTTTCGAAAATAGATAATATTTAACGACATACCTAAAGAAATGCCTCCCCCATTCCTACCACGACTTTGTTTTCTCATAACTTTCAGAGAAAGATATTTCTTTTAATGAAATTTTTCGGGGTCGATTCGTTAGACTTAAATTCTTCAAGGCAGTACCCCCAGCATAGCCGCAGTCTAATGACTTGAAACAAGTAAAAAATAAAAAAATTAGTATCTGTTAGATCTGGGGTTTTCAACCGTTTTTAAAATTTTTTATCTATGGGCCCCCTTTGATTGCTATTTTATTCTGTTGGACCCCCGCAGCAAATTCGATGTTTAAAAACTAGTTTTATAGAATGGTATTATTTTTTTCCACACATTAATTTGTATAAGTTGAACTATGTAAAATATTAGAGAAAAATCTAGCTGTTTCTTGCAATACATACCAATACCTATGTCAACAGGAAAATTTTTTCAGGGGCCCTAAAATACTATTGTGAATCCCCAACTTACTATTTTGTTGTGTGGACCCTCAGGGGTCATATGGACCCCAGTTGAGAACCACCGGTGTAGATTATATCGGAATTTAATGTGAAGTTGGTGGCCACACCATATATATATATATGTGGCTGTGGGTTTATGTCTGCGCGCCCACCAATTCCCTCCCTCCCCATTATATTTCGATATAAGGTATCTGTGGAAAATTTCATTTAAAAAAATTCATTTTTCTGAAAATTATGAGGAAAGTCAGTAGAGTATGCACTCGTGTAAGGTATGCTGCACTTAACAGAGTTATTCGTACTTATAAACCACACATTTATGAGGTTTGACATACGATATTTATCTTTTATTTTCTCTTGATACTTCACTTACTACCTACCAACACGTAATTCGAGACAATCTCAGATATGTAAGCAATGCATGTCAAATTTTAATTAAAATCAAGGCAATTGATTTCCTTAAAAAGCAAAAGGAATATAGTGTTCTGATCTTTACTCAATTCGCTTACCATTTACTTTTATAGGAATTATGAGATTATTTTTGAGCGAATGAGGTATTTTAAGCCTATCGAAACGATATATACACCATTTTCCATAAATATTTGTACATTTTCCAGACATCGATGTTTTCTTTTAGTCGCTGAGTTTTTGTTCATGGTTTGTTCGTCACATCAGAGGCCTCTTCGCTGAAGCTCGACTGGCTAGAAATAACAGCTGAGTCAAATCTTCCTCAATTCGCACCTTAAAAGAGGTTAAAAGTCAAGATAATTTAGGCTGGAACGCTTTTGATCATAAGTTTGCTTGATCAGTTCTGACCTGGGGCTAAACAAATACTTGCATACTGTTTTGCGATATTTCTAAACAAACTTCGGTTTTGTATCCTAACTGTAAGTAATACACATATATATCTTTTATGACGAATTTGTTAGATCACAAACCTGTCCGAACAAAATATCAATGCGTTTGTTATACACAGTAGCCTACTAGAAATAAAACCATGTCGAGTGCTGTCTGGTGCGGAAATTTTAGCGAGCAAAGATCATTTTTGACACACGAAACGTGGTCTCGTTATAACCGTTCTCGAAAAGAGCAAACAAGAGCCTTTATGTTATCGCTCAACTTGCTAGAAATAGCAGCACAATCTTCGAATCACATCACAATGTCTCCAGGAAAAAAAAAAGGTTGCAATAGATAATGAAGTCCTCGGCGGAAGTAAAGAATATGCACACCACCCGTTTTCGGCGTAACCCTAACCACCAAGTGTGCGTATTCTTTACCATCGCCGAATTCCTGAATATAGTATCTGAACATAAGATGGGACAGTTCTTTTGAAGACTTTTGACTCTAGATCTGATCTCGAACTAAGAGACCTTTTTATCTAAATGTATCTCACAAACATACTGCTAAGTTACTAGAAGGGTTTTTTTTTTTTTTTCATTTTTCAGTGTTCTGTAAAAAAAAAAATCTAAAAATTTCAATCTTTCTTCCATTGTTACTCCCACCTCAGTTTGGTACCCGCCTTTTCCCTTTCCTCATGAGGAAAGGGAAATGGTAAGTGAACAAATGAGTGCCAAATACACAGAATTTAAACTTTTCCAAATATTCAGTAGCAAGATTCTACTTTTGATTTTGTAAAAATTGGTAGTTGGCATTACTTTAAGACTTAATGTAAAGAAAACGAAAATAACTTAAAATCTGATGTAAGTAGTAATGATCTGTTGTGGTAAAAAGAAAAAAAGTTCCTGTGTTGGTAAGCTGACATTTCGGGTAGTATCTTTCGAAGAAACATCAGAATTTACATTTCACGACACAAGAACTTACCTTCCTTAATGAATTTATAAACGCTCAAATAATTAAATATGTTTGTAAATTAAGTATAGAAAAGTATTTTTAGTTGACAAATTATGTTTAACGATTATTAGAGTAGGATGTATGGCGACATCTTGCTCAATTGTTAAGTGGGCGAAATGGGACATACACACTTATAAGAATTTATATACATATAGTTTGTAATTTGAAAGGTACGTTATAAACAGATGCAAATGTAAAAGAAGTGAATATCATGAATAAATAAAGGATGAAATAACGTGTTCAAATTAGACTGAATGGCTTCTGGTACGACGTTGAGTCACGTATGCAAACAAATTAAAACCAGTATAGAGCACTGCCTATGTCACTTGGCGCCAAACTTTTTTGCGGGATGCGTCACGTTACAACGAGAAATCAAAACCGTAAACCATAGCAACAGAAAATTAGAAAATCATTTTAAAAAGTATAATAAATTTATGGAGTGAATAAACGTGACATTAAGTTTCTTAATAATACAATATAAAGAAAGAATTAATTTGTTTTAGAAAAATATTCACTGACATACGCATATACATAAAACACATGCGTATAATCTCCAAGTAGGGACTTATTTTTGAAAAGAAACTAACGAAGACTCTATCATCCTTTTTTTATTCAATAAAAATTGTACAAATATTTAATAGAAAAATTAAATATTATATTTATGTGTTCACAGTATGTTCTTTTTTAAATTTGAAAAAAGTGAATGTTAGCGATTTCTGCTCAGCTACGAGAGTATAATCAGTAGCGGCAACGTTTTCCAAGATGTCGGACGCAGACTGGGGTACGTGGTTCCAATCTTTATATTACACCAAAGATTCAAAGTGTTTAGTTCACTTATTATGGTGATATAATTTCATTACTTTTCATTTACGTCTTTCTATACTCCACAAAATAGCTTGTTATTCTCATTTAACCTTTTTTTTTTTTTTCCTCCTACTAACATGGGGCACTTCAATATTGGTTGTTCTCTCGACAGAAAAGGAAGATTTTGGATTCCAACACGTTGTCAGTGATAAATGGGAAGGAGAAGACGAAGAGGACGACGTTAAAGTGAGTTTTGTAAACTTATTCTAAAAACCATTATAAGAAGGTGAAAAGAAAAGTGTTTTAAAAGAACCTTTTTCTTTTTTTTTTTCCAAAATGGCTGACCGATAAGTTTGGTTTTAATTTTGATTTAAAATTAAGTTTATAATTTGAACTTCCTTCTTATCACCACTTAATCATCATTTTCATCGAGACGACTTTCCTCCAAATTTACTATTAAAACATCATGATGTTATGTAGATATAATACTAGATGACTCGTGGACGTTTTAGTCGGTGTAAAAATGTCACTACTTCGTCGCTTCTAGGTTTTATATTGGCACGAAAAACTGTTTTATATTCTGTTATATTCTAGTATGATTTTTCAAAAATTTCTTCAAAGGCCTGTTGTATTAAGATTAACAGCCTAAACTTGGTTTGAAAGACATCAAATTTAAACAGCTGTGAGATCTTAACTTTACTCAAGTAGTGAAAAGGAAGTATAGGAACTAAACTAATTCGTAAGAGAAAAGAACACATGTGAGTTATCTCTGCCTTTTAATGAGTTTGTCGAACTCGTTACATACTAGAATGATCGATCCAGTTTCGTTGCCTAGATTACCTCTCAGTTAACACATTTAAGGAACTATATATACCATATCTCTCAAACGGCACTTTTTGATATTTTATGGTTGGTTATATATGTATAATGAGCTTGCAATCCTGTTGCTGGTCCCAGGATAGAGTAAACTTTGCTATCAACACGTTTTCGTGCTTGAGCACAATTGCCAAAACAACCAAATTGTACACCATATTGTTGATTTTGTATATAAAGACATAACATCATATATATATATCGCTACAGTTAGATATATATTATGACGATCTTTACTTTTAGGTGTGTGACTTGATTAAATTGAATACATTCAATAGTAGATAGAAACCTATTTAACGCCTAATTCTTTTGTTTCGCCGCAGCTGTTTTAATAATACAATTGTACGATTTGTTTTCTGATTAATGTAATTAATGCCGGTTTTAGTTGTCACGTGTAAACTTTCAAGCTAAAATATGTTTTTAAAAAAAACGTCTTATTGGAAAATTTGGTAACTATTTTGTACCTTACTGTTTCTTTTCTTTGTCATAACTCGCTTTACAATAAAACAATTACAAGCTAATTAACTGTATTCTTTCATTTATTGAATCTTTTAGAGTGGTGTTCCCCGTTCGTACAATCTAGCTTCGTTAATATAACGTTATTCTTGCTCTGTAAAATTCTTCTAGATTACCTCTCAGTTAACACATTTAAGGAACTATATATACCATATCCCTCAAACGGCACTTTTTGATATTTTATGGTTGGTTATATATGTATAATGAGCTTGCAATCCTGTTGCTGGTCCCAGGATAGAGTAAACTTTGCTATCAACACGTTTTCGTGCTTGAGCACAATTGCCAAAACAACCAATTGTACACCATATTGTTGATTTTGTATATAAAGACATAACATCATATATATATATCGCTACAGTTAGATATATATTATGACGATCTTTGCTTTTAGGTGTGTGACTTGATTAAATTGAATACATTAAATAGTAGATAGAAACCTATTTAACGCCTAATTCTTTTGTTTCGCCGCAGCTGTTTTAATAATACAATTGTACGATTTGTTTTCTGATTAATGTAATTAATGCCGGTTTTAGTTGTCACGTGTAAACTTTCAAGATAAAATATGTTTTAAAAAAAAAACGTCTTATTGGAAAATTTGGTAACTATTTTGTACCTTACTGTTTCTTTTCTTTGTCATAACTCGCTTTACAATAAAACAATTACAAGCTAATTAACTGTATTCTTTCATTTATTGAATCTTTTAGAGTGGTGTTCCCCGTTCGTACAATCTAGCTTCGTTAATATAACGTTATTCTTGCTCTGTAAAATTCTTCTGCTTTCTACGACTTAAGAAACCGAAATACGCTGTTGATTTAGTGATTTAAACAATTGTTATAGATTTCAGGAAGTTAAATAGTACTACTAAATCGCCGAAACATAGAGCCTTGATTCTCCGATGTCTCTCTCTCTCTCTCTCTCTCTCTCTCTCTCTCTCTCTCTCTCTCTCTCTCTCTCTCTCTCTCTTGTGTGTGTGAAATCTTCAGGTATTTCGTTCATAACCTCAAAAGGTGGAAGTTGTCACCATCTGTCATACCACTTATTTTATGGATTAGTTTTTAACCGGCACTTGCTAATTCTTCCTTTTGTGTGTGTGTATATATATCATTTGCTCTGTACACAATGGGTTCAATGTGACAGTCACAGAATATTGCGCATGTTTTGTTGTCTTTTTTTTTTATGATCTGCAAACGTTGGTAGTTGCAAGCATGCTTGTACGTCTGTCTAGGTTCTTTATATCTCATAGATTATATCAAGTATTTTCGTAAGATATTTAAAACGTAATATAACCTTTGTTACAAGAAATTGTTCCATAATTTGTTTTGTAATAAGTACGGAATGTGAATACATACGACTCTAATACAAAATATAATTTTACTCTTTTTACATGAGATAGTCGTTACATGTATGTATAACAAGCTTGAAATGAGTTACACATTCGTTCCCATCATATGGGATAATCACGTTAGTGATATTTATCTAATTAAATTCCTCATCTCTAAATCTCACTATTTTGGTAACACTGCTTTTTTTGCTAATTTCTACAGGGTGACCGATGAGAGAGCCTATGTGGTTGCTTTATCTGCTAGAAATAGCAAAATTTTCCTCATAACCTGCCATCTTAAAAGGCAACTGTCAGATAATAGCAGTCCTGGTTAATACTATGACTTTAATAGCTGTGATGGTCATGACTGCAATGTCCTTTGATCATCATTTGTATGATGCAAAAAGAAGTAAGTTTAGATTTATAAGAGCTGAAATAGTTTAAGGGCATCCAGCTGTAGAAACTCTGCCAAATTAGATTGGAGCCTGGTGTAGCCATCCGGTTGCACCAGTCCTCAGTCAAATCGTCCAACCCATGCTAGCATGGAAAGCGGACGTTAAACGATGATGATGATATATATATATATACTAGACATAAGCTTCATAATCTGCAAAGTATTAATATCCACACTACCACATTTGAAACCTACCTGTTATAACACTTTATTTTTATTTGAATGTATGTGAAGGTATTTAGAATGCCCAAATGTATTTCTACAAATATGCTAAGCACTGATGCTGATCATAGTTTAATCAATAAACGTAGGTGCAAGATAAATGCAGTAAAAATCCGGGGGGGGGGTCAGTGGGGCCCCCATTTAAGCGGCCCTTCAAAAACTGAACCTCCTTACAATACTCCTTGGAGTTCATAGTATGAAATTCATTGTCATTGCTCTGATTTGGTCACCAATGCCATGTATTCAGTTCAAAATGCAGTAAAAATAGGGGGGGGGGTAGTTGGGCCCCAATTAGGCAGCCCTATAAAAACTAGACCCCCTAGGACATTCCCTGGGATTAGGGGAGTTGCTGGTTTGAGTTTCGTCCTTGCACCAAAAGTCTAGGAGGAATTAACAAACATAAAAATGTAACAGAAACATCACTCAAATTTATAATAGAATATATATTTAGCTTCCTGACCACATGGTTCTGTGTTCAATCCCACTATGTGATTCCCAAGCCAAGCCTTGTGAATGGATTTGGTAGATGGAAACTGAAAGTAGCCCATTGTGTGTGTGCATGTTAGTCTCCTTGCTTTGAGATCACGTGAGAGTTAGACGCTAGATGATGATGATATTCACATTTTGTATATTAACCGTTTTGGAATTATGAAGCAATTTACCTGTAAGAAAGATGTTTTTAATGCAAAAATATTTGATATAATCTGTTAAGATTTAAGAAAGTAAGACTTGCTAAAGACTGCAGTTAGTAAATAAAATATGATGGACGAAACGTATAAAATGAATGATTTACAAGAGGTGGATATATACTGGATTAAATTGATGTAGACAGGTTGTATCTTAATCTCAGTTGGTCAGACCACTCCTCTGTACCTTTAGCGGTATCTTTCAGATCTGGCAAGGCAGAAGCCTACAAAGAAATTGAACCTGAAGAAAAGTATCATGGCGTAGAGGTTGTTATCAAGTCTACATCATCTCTTTTTATGTGCTTAGATTACTAAACACATGGAAGGCTGCTGATATAGCATTCCAGGATGTTCTCTCGTGAGCTGACTAATAAGAATATCAGTATGTACATACTGCGTTGCGAGTCCCTCGAGCCACTGAAGAAGTCACTATATATTTGCTTGACTTTATGGAAATATCAAACCCCCTTCCTTCAAGTCATGTCCTGTTGCTTTAAAAAAAGACACATTATATATGATTAATGTTGACTCTAGTATACAGAAAGACAATAGTTGTGGCTCTTAAGCCTTTGATCATAGGGCCATCTTCATCGGATCGAAACTACCACAACCTCTCTCTCAGGGTCCCAAATGTCTTAAGCAGTTGTAACAGTCATGAATCCTGTTATCCAAATGCTTTCTATTTGAATGATTTGCATGGTTGGTCCTGGTCAAAATAAAATTCAATGTCCTCTGCACCAGTTTGTGTGTAATAGAAATATTTTTATAGAAGATGCAGTCTCATTAGCTCTACTGCATTATCAGTTCACTTGAAATGATTTTTGGAGACATTTATGTTGTCCTACTGTTTCTGCAGGTCAGCTCAGTATTCAGTAGAGTTGTATCATAACGAAAAGAAAATCTAATTAAATCTTAATTTTATGATCAGCTCTTAATGAACATACTTTTGTTTTAAATGTCCCTTGAATATTCTTTTTTTTTTTTTTAAATCTGTTTTCATAGGATAATTGGGAGGATGATGAAGAGGAAAAGAAAGATGTAAAACCTGAGGAAATGACGACTAGTAAGTTGATTTCTTGCTTATAGACTTTTATAATGAATTTAATATTTATAGGTATGTATATTTTCAATATTTGTAGATATCAGTGCTCATATACTTTTATTAACCTATTCGTTCCCTTATGTGTTTCAATTAAATTCTAAAATAATCGTGGATTTCATAAAACAACTCTTTTTTATCAATCAATATATTAATGTGATTTTTGGAATAGAATTTAACAAAAGGTTCTTAACCAAATCTATTTCATAATTTTTGTCTCAGAGTGAATCTAATTACAGGTAAATACCGGTAAATTCAACAAAATATAAAATAGTTTTGTTTAAACATTAGCATACATTAGCTAACATTCAGTGAGAATACAACAAAGATTTTTATATAGAAGACATGCAAATTATTGAATTTGTCTCACTGAATTGTCACTTTTGGAAATAGAAATATGTGATTCACAATGACACATGTGGTTTTTATGTTTGCCATATATTTTTATAGATTTTTCTGTTTTCTTTCAAAAACATTTCAAAATGGAAGAAAAAAAATTTCCAAAAATTTGTAGCAATCAGCTATCATGTAAAATGTTGGACAGCGTAAACAATTGTTTACATAGTGTAATCATATTTTGATGAATATACTAAGAAGATTTTCATTGAAATTCGCATTAAAATATGAATAGGGTAATTTTGGGTGGTTACAGGTGTTTTGATAACAGAAGCCAACATTTTTTTGGATTAATATAAAACTAAACTGTTAGAGGTTCTTGTATTAACATGAATTTGTTATCGGAATTGATAAGACTCAGAGTAATATTTCCTCAATATTAATCCACTCATAGTTCAATGTACGTTTTTGTTTTGTTTTTTCACTTACACTCTAATTGTCTCTGTATTTTTCTTTTTCTTCTGAGGTGTTAGAGCTTTTCAAAAAAAGAAAAAACGACCCATAGCTGAAATCATAGCTGAAAAAGAAGCTCAACAAGAAAAATTGAAAGATGAAGTAAGTTACTCCCTGTGTGCTTGTGTGTGTGTCTTTCTTCAAAGAGTATAAATCTGTAATATTTCAATTTAATATATATTTTTTAACCTACTTGCTTCTCTATATTTCGTTGAGCACATTTTAGTTTTAAAAAAATCTATTTTTAACCTTTTTCATGTGATAACACAAATTGGTGATGACCAAAAGACTTACCAATGTTTCAATATTAACATTTCTATACAATTTTCAGTAATGAATATGGAATAAATTCCATTTAAGATGCTATTATATAATTTTCTTTGATCATCCATCTGTAACATTTTGCATCATTCACATATTTTGCTGCCAAGCTAATGGAGTAGTGTAAGGGCAAATAAAATGAATGGCCTGATAAGTAAAATGAAAATGAGTGGAAGGATGAAGTTATTGCAAGACCAGTTGCAAGCTGGGAAAGAAACTGAGAAAATCAGAATTAGTGGGTTAGAGTGAGGAGTGGCAGGTGCCATTAGATTAATATATTAGTCATCCTCTCTTTTATAAACATAGCTGTGTTGTTAGGTAACTGTGGCTTTGGATTCAGTCTCAATACTCAACATCTACTATAGCCTCAAGCTAACCAAAGCCTTGCAGTTAGATTTTGTTGACAGAAACAGAAAGAAGCCTATTATATATGTCCCTGTCTTGACACTGTGTGCCAGTTGTAAGCAATACGTCCAGTCACTGTGTTGTTTGTAATGGAAGGAGTGTGAGAGAAATATTACCTTACTTGGAAACAGAAATATCATCCAGTTTTAAAATGTCCATGAAATTTGTTTGGCCTTTGTAAACATGGATAAATGGATGTTAAAACAATATTATATATGCACATTCATTTTGAAACTCTGCCTTCTGGATAGTTTTCTACTTTTCTTCGTAGATTGTGTAGCTTCTTGGGTAAGTACTTTCTGCTATAGCATCAAGTTGACTAATGCCTTGTGAATGAAATATGGTTGCTGGAAAGGCTGCAGAAGTCCAAAATATATGTGTGTATTTATGCCTCATAAGCAGTAGTTCTATATGCGAAAGACCAGTGAAATAGTACTTTACTTGAAAATGTGAGGATTGGTATCAAGAAAGGCATCTTATCCTTCGGCTTAAACTTTGTTATGCTTGTATATTCTTACAGTGTGAGTTTTGACCTTAAGAACATGATAGGTTTGTAGGTTTTTGCTATATATATATATATATCTATTAATGGGCATAAAAATACTAATTTTTAACTATACCATTAACCAGGTGGTATGGTCAAAAACAAGCTATGTATAGTCTCAACTAGAAATTGTTCCCCTCAATTACTCTGATCAGCCTTCTTTATATTGGCTGATTTTCCTGCCATTGGAAATGCTGCAAAGAAAAGTATTTTTTAAAAAATCTGTTTCATTTCATACTCTTGTTTGGGTTCACATTACATCTTTTTGTAATTTCATAATTACTATTATTGAAAACTAAAATTG
Organism: Octopus bimaculoides; assembly: GCF_046866305.1. Lineage (NCBI taxonomy): Eukaryota > Metazoa > Mollusca > Cephalopoda > Octopoda > Octopodidae > Octopus > Octopus bimaculoides. Next base: position 34,486,494 of record NC_142929.1, on the reverse strand, counting down.
TTAATCTTTGTATCATCTACAAACAGTAAAACATTTTCTCTTTATATTTTGAATATACTGAAAGTGAAAAGTCTTCAAATTTGTCTTCAGAGTTTGTAGTCTCTGTTAATGAACAGGGAACAAGGGGCTCCAAAATACTAAAAACAAGTGATTGTAAGCAGCTTTTTAATTGGACAGTGCAAGAAAGTTTTTTATGGTAAATATATAAATTAAAATATAAAGCTTTATCAGGAAGTATATAATTCCATGATACTGTAATTGTCTGTCAAAAGGCCTATGTATTGTTACCTAGTGGCAAGGATATTATAGCTTAACACAAGCTCCTGATAGGATTTCATGGGTTGAAGTTGAGTTTTTAAATTTTAGCTTTCTTATTAGATTGAAAAAAAACTTTTTTTTGTTTAAGGAATCCAGAAGTAAGCAAGTTGAATCGCCAGTAGATCCGAATGCTGAAAAACTTCGGCGGAGGCAGCTTCAAGAAGAATCTGACCTTAAATTAGCAAAAGAAGCTTTTGGTATGTATTTCAACTGCTTTCTCAACAAATACTGGAGTTTGATGGATTTTGACTTTGACATAGATTTTCTTGTTTGATGTCATCGTTGTTTAGGGATAGTAAAAACTTGATGCTTCATGACCATTGTATGTCTGCATCAGTGGAGTATTCTCTGTTGCACACTACTTTTGTTTTGTTAATTCTGAGTTTTTCTCTCTTGTTATAGACTCTGCCTTTCTTAAGCACTAGCATTACACATCCAACTCAACTCATTTCTTTGTTACCATTGTATTTTATCTGCATTCCATACCTACATTTTGCTATCATGCAACATTACACTTTGTAAACAAATATCACAAAAATCCACCCTTTACTCAAAGAATCTTGTTGCCTACAGTAGCAGTGGCTCCTTAAACTTTCAACCCACCATTTATTTTTGCTATTATGCTTTCAGAGCACTCCCCACCATTGCTAATAATGGTACCTAAGTTACAAAGCTGTTAAGTACATATAGGAAGCTTACCAAGCATAGTTGTTTCCCAAGTAGCAAAGGAGTTGCTACTTTTGATTTGCTAGGTTGAATTAAAGGCCTTTTGACTTCTAAGCTTTGTTTCTGTGTTAGGAATTTCTTCTATCTTCAAAAAATTCAGTTATGAGAATCAATACATCAGTTCACTTTAACAAACAGTATTAGATTCCTCTATTATGGTTTTGAGTAGGAAAATAAATAGAGTTTTGCTGAGAACTTGAGTCCTGGTGTACTTCTACCTGCTTGCTGAATCCTTTGTTTGCATTGTTTCTTATTAGAAATCATTATGTCCATTTTCCATGCTTGCATGAATTGAACAAACCTTTTCCATCTTGTTTGTTTTTTTTTTTTTAGGGAGTTCATTCTTCAAGATCAAATCAGTTTCCTCCATTTCTACCCATATTTCCTCAGTTTTTATCTTCCACAGCTACTTTCCTCTTGGATATCTTGGCACTTTTCCCAAGCTGTTATCTATATGTGCTGTATGTCTTCCAATGAAGCCTCTGTTGCACACTATATCCCGTTCCTCTTAAATCCCCCTTTTCTCTCCAGCCTTCATATATCCTCACCATCCAATACTTGTGTTTCGCAACTGTGCTTGTGTACTTTGTACACAAACATACAGTTTTCCCTTCACTCTAAAATTAAAATCCTTGTTAGTAGTTGCAGTAACTTCCTGAGCTTTTTTCCCCCCATCTTTTTCTGGTATTCACTTATGCTCAGGTCATCCAGGTAACAAAATTCAGCTGTTTTTGTTTTTTTTTTTATTATTATTATTATTATTGTCTAGCCAACAAATATTTGGAAAAATCCCCTAACTTTGACAGCATACATATTTTCTTATTTGTTATGCCGTAATGTTTAGGGATAGTAAATGCACATGCTAGTAATCTACTGGTTATATTCTAGTTGTTACTGGTGACTATTCAATGTGCTACAGTTTATCAATGCATGGTAATATGACCATGTACTGACTACTATTGATCATTGCTTTGTAGAATTTATTGTAACACCTCCATCACTTTTGTTGCATTATTTTATTTTTGGTGTTAGGAAGGGCATCCAGCCATACAAACCATGTCAAAGCAGATAGAGTTGCCATGTCCAGCCAATGCCAGCATGAAAATGGACTTAAATAATGATGTTGATTTATGTGAATTTAAAAATTCAGTTTATTACAATACATAGGATGTGTAAAACCATGTTAGATATTCAGTGAATCAATCTTTCAAAAATGAATGTATTATCCATGGAATGCATTTTTTGTGGTAGCTCACATTTTAATTAGCCTGTAAATTTTATTTTTTCTAAATGAATATTCCTTTATTTTCATTTCTTTATACTGACAGTCTGGTAAATATTTTTGGTATTATCATATCCCTTTAGTTTGAAGAAATTACTGTTGATTTCATATTTGTGTTGTTTATTAAAAAAGATTTGTTTGACATTAAAATCTCTAAAATATTGCTGTTTCTAAAAGAAAAACACATGAGAGCATTCTTTTTAAATACTAGGAGGTTCATTTTTAGCCATATAATTGTAAAAAAAATCATTTGTTTTCGAGGACATTTTAGTAGAATATTTTGGAGTTCACACATAGATTCCTTATCTTTAAACCATACATATATTTTCATATTTTGGCCGAATGTTCTGAGATAATGAATGCATATTTCTTTAATGGTTTCATATGATATTCTATTGGAGTACTATACCTTCCATATATCTAGTATGTTTGTCTCCTCAGACATAATTTTATTTAGATATTCAGAGAGGAGTACTTTTTAAAATCTGTTTCTGCCTAATCTCATTTCTATGTGGGTCCTGGCATCATTTCTTAAAGCTCTGGGATATTTACAATATTGTATCAAACACTTTCATCTGTGTACATAAGTTTCTTTATTTTCAGTTTCTTTGATTCTCACTACCATTGCTTAAAATGTCTTCTAGTGTAAAATTGAAATTATTTTCTTTCTATATTTTCAAAATGCTGAGAGAAAAAAGATTCGAATTTAAGTCAAGTTTGTGTTGGTCATATAGCATATTGAGAGAAACTCTGACCTTGAGAGCATACAAATATTTTGTTATGTCGTATAGTTTAGGGATATTAAATGCACTTACTAGTAATCTACTGGATATATTCTAGTTGTTACTGGTGACTACTCAGTGCTACATGCTTGTCACCACATGGTAGTATTACCATGTATTGATCATTTTCTTGTGGATTTTATTGTAACTGCTCTGTACTCACAGTTTATTATTATAGCTTTTATATTGGGTAATTTTTCTTTGTAAACTTAAAAATTCAGTTCATCATGATATTAGATACTTAGGAGTAGCTGTGTGGTAAGTAGCTTGCTTACCAACTACATGGTTCCGAGTTCAGTTCCAATGCACGACACCTTAGGCAAGTGTCTTCTACTATAGCCTCGGGCCGTCCAAAGTGTTGTGAGTGGATTTGGTAGACAGAAACTGAAAAGAAGCCAGTCATATATGTGCATATGTTTGTGTGTCTGTTCCCCACCCCCCTCCGGCCATTGCTTGACAACCAATGCTGGCGTGTTTACGTCCCCGTAACTTAGCACTTCAGCAAATGAGACCGATAGAATAAGTCCTGGGGTTGATTTTCTCAACTAAGGTGGTGCTCCAGCATGGCCACAATCAAATGACTGAAACAAATAAAAGAATGAATTTATCTAACATCATTATGTGATCCACGATTCATTATCTTATTTAACCTATAGTTTTTTTTTTTCTTTTCTTTTCTTTTTCTTTTGCAAATGAATATCCCCTATTTTCATTTATTCTTCCTGCAGAGGGTCTAGTAAATATTTTAGAATAGAAGAAATAAATTCCTTTTGCTGAACCTATCATTAGATAATAAATAATGTGGAACTAAAATTGTCACTCATTAGAATAACAGATTTTGCTCTTAAGTTTTAAACTTTTTCTGACAAATATTGAAATTTGGTGGGGAGAAAAACCCCTAACTTTGACAGCATACATATATTTTCTTATTTGTTATGCCGTAATGTTTAGGGATAGTAAATGCACATACTAGTAATCTACTGGTTATATTCTAATTGTTACTGGTATATATATATATATATATAGTGCTACATGTTTTTTTTTTTTTATTTATTCTGTTGTCAGCATGTAATATGACCATCTGTACTGGTTTATTGTAGAATCTTTCTCATTTTTCGACTTTGTCATGGTTTCAATGGAAGTTTTGTGGGGCTAACCCTTGTAGCTGCTGTCTAGAAGCTTAATGTTGCATGAATTCTTCACCATCTTTTCTGTTTTGATGTCTGCTTCTCCATGTTCGCATGGATCAGATGAAATTCATTGAGACAGATTTTCTACAGCAGATGCCTATCCTGTCATTAACATTTGGCTGTTTCCAAATATAAAATTTATCCCTGGCTGGTTATGTTTCCATGCAAGACTGGAAACAATTGACATCGCTTGCATGACAATGAACCTCACATACAGCCTTCATGCAATGTTAACTAGGAAACAAGCTTGCACACACAAACTTATATGTGTATGTAAATTTATCTCATTTCTGAGTTAGTTCTGGCAGCACTTTTAAAACTCTGCAGTATTTACATTACTGTATCTGTCACTTGATTTGTTTGCATAAATTACTTTATTTTTACTACAATTGCTTTCTAGAGTAGAAACATTCAAATTTATCCCAAGTCCAATTTGTGTTATGTAGCTTGTTGAAAGAAGCCCTAAGCCTTGAGAGCATACAAATATTTTGTTATGTTGTATAGTTTAAGGATACTAAATGCACTTACTAGTAATCTACTGGATATATTCTAGTTGTTACTGGTGACTACTCAGTACTACATGCTTGTTACTGCATAGTAATATTACTATGTACTGTCATGTAGTTCATCATTTTCTTGTAACCCACTCCTCATCCTCGGTTTATTATAGCTTTTATATTGGGTAATTTGTTTTATTTAGCCTGGAAAATATCTTTGTTTGTAAATGAATATCCCTTATTTACATTTTTTATTCATGCTGACGGAGAGTCTAGTGAATATTTTTGATAGAAGACTTGTATTCCTTGTACTGAACATATTATTTATTATCATTAGATAATAAATGAAAATTGTCAGAAATGTATTTAAAAGATTTTTGCCCTTATTAAAAGTTAACACTTTTTCTAACAAATATTGCAATTTGGAAAAGAAGCCCTAACTTTGACAGCATACATATATTTTCTTATTTGTTATGCCGTAACGTTTAGGAATAGTAAATGCACATGCTTGTAATCTGTTGGTTATATTCTAATTGTTACTGGTATACATATTGTGCTACATGTGTTTTTATTCTGTTCTCAGCAGGTAATATTATGACCATCTGTATTAGTTATCATGTTACCTGCAACAGATGCCTTTCCTGTCATCAACACTTGTCTGTTTCCAAATATAATGTTCCTCTTTGGACATGTTTTCATGGAGAACTGGATACAAATGGTGTCCTTGACATGAAAATGAAACTTAATCACAACTATCATACAATGTTGAGACATGAAGACACAAGCCTACATACATATATACATACACTCAAACACTCTCTCCACTTGGTGTCAGTCAGTTTGTTGAAAGAAGCCCTGACTTTGAGAGCATACAAATATTTTGTTATGTCGTATAGTTAAGAGATAAGAAAAATGCACTTGCTAGTAACTTACTGGATATATTCTTGTTATTACTGGTTACTACTCAATGTGCTACATGTTTGTCACTACATAGTAATATTACCATGTATTGCCACATATTGATCATTTTATTGTAACCCCTACTCACCATTGGTTTATTATAGTTTTTATAATGGGTAATTTCTCCTTGTAATATTTAAATTTAAGTTCATCAGAATTAAAACTGAGTAAAATGAAATTAGATGCTCCATGGATTAATTTTTTTTGAAAATCATCATGTGATCTATGATTCGTCTTATTAAGCCTCTAGAATGTTTTTAGCATAAATGAATCTCTCTTATTTTCATTCCTCATATTGATAGAGGGTCTTGTAAATATTTTTAAATAGACGAAATAGATTTCTTTTACAGAACACGTCATTAGATAATAAAAAATATGAAGTAACAAATACTGAAATTTGGAAGGAAAAGAAAAACCCTAACTTTAACCCATACATATATTTATACATATATGTTATGCCGTGTGTTCAGGGATAGTAAATGCACATGCTAGTAGTCTACTGGCTATGATCTAATTGTTACTGGTATATACTAACTGTGCTACATGTTTGTTTATTCTGTTGCCATTTGTATTGCTTTATTATTTTTCATCATCATTTTTGTTTGCTTTTCTATGTTGTCATGGTTCCAATAGAAGTTTTTGAGGCAGTGTTTTGTGGTGCTAACCCTTATAGTTGCAGTCTAAAAGCTTTATATTGCATGAATTCATCATACTCATTCATTTTTTAAGAGCTTTTTCATGCCTGCATGGATTAGATAAAGTTCATTGTGGTACATTTTCTACAAAAGTTTCCTATCCTGTCATCAACACATGTCTGTTTCCAAATATATTTCTCCCTCAGTTTGTTATAGTTTTTATATTGGGTAATTTCTCTTTGTAATAAAGTAATCATGGAATTAAAATTTAAACTAATAATCCATTTGCATTGCTATTCGGTGGAAATATACTTGAAAGAATTTGCTGTTAATCAAAGTTTTGAACTGTTTTCCCAAAAAATATTGAAATTTGGAAGGAAAAGAAAAACCCTAACTTTAACCCATGCATATATTTATACATATATGTTGTGCCGTGTGTTCAGGGATAGTAAATGCACATGCTAGTAGTCTACTGGCTATGATCTAGTTGTTACTGGTATATACTAACTGTGCTACATGTTTGTTTATTCTGTTGCCATTTGTATTGGTTTATAATCATCCATATTTTAACATCTTTTCCATGCCTGCATGGATTAGATAAAGTTCATTGTGGCAGATTTTCTACAAAAGTCGCCTATCCTGTCATCAACACATGCTTGTTTCCAAATATAATATTTCTCCCTCAGTTTGTTATAGTTTTTATATTGGGTAATTTCTCTTTGTAATATTTAAGTTCATCACAATAGAGACTGAGTAAAATGAAATTAGATACTCAATGGATTAATTTTTTGAAAATCAGCAAGTGATCCATGATTTGCCATATTTATCCTGTTGAATATTTTTAGCTTCAATGAATCTCTCTTATTTTCATTTTTCATACTGACAGAGGGTCTAGGAAATATTTTTGAATAGAAGAAATAGATTTCTTCTACAGAACACATCATTAATTAATAAAAAAAAAATATGAAGTAATTTAGTGTGGAATTAGAATTTAAACTAATAATCCATTTGCATTGCTATTCAGTGGGAATATACTTGAAAGAATTTGCTGTTAATCAAAGTTTTAAACTGTTTTTCCAAAAAATACTGAAATTTGGAAGGAAAAGAAAAACCCTAACTTTAACCCATACATATATTTATACATATATGTTATGCCGTGTGTTCAGGGATAGTAAATGCACATGCTAGTAGTCTACTGGCTATGATCTAATTGTTACTGGTATATACTAACTGTGCTACATGTTTGTTTATTCTGTTGCCATTTGTATTGCTTTATTATTTTTCATCATCATTTTTGTTTGCTTTTCTATGTTGTCATGGTTCCAATAGAAGTTTTTGAGGCAGTGTTTTGTGGTTCTAACCCTTGTAGTTGCAGTCTAAAAGCTTTATATTGCATGAATTCATCATACTCATTCATTTTTTAAGAGCTTTTTCATGCCTGCATGGATTAGATAAAGTTCATTGTGGTACATTTTCTACAAAAGTTGCCTATCCTGTCATCAACACATGTCTGTTTCCAAATATATTTCTCCCTCGGTTTGTTATAGTTTTTATACTGGGTAATTTCTCTTTGTAATAAAGTAATCGTGGAATTAAAATTTAAACTAATAATCCATTTGCATTGCTATTCGGTGGGAATATACTTGAAAGAATTTGCTGTTAATCAAAGTTTTAAACTGTTTTCCCAAAAAATATTGAAATTTGGAAGGAAAAGAAAAACCCTAACTTTAACCCATGCATATATTTATACATATATGTTGTGCCGTGTGTTCAGGGATAGTAAATGCACATGCTAGTAGTCTACTGGCTATGATCTAGTTGTTACTGGTATATACTAACTGTGCTACATGTTTGTTTATTCTGTTGCCATTTGTATTGGTTTATACTCATCCATATTTTAACATCTTTTCCATGCCTGAATGTATTAGATAAAGTTCATTGTGGCAGATTTTCTACAAAAGTTGCCTATCCTGTCATCAACACATGCTTGTTTCCAAATATAATATTTCTCCCTCAGTTTGTTATAGTTTTTATATTGGGTAATTTCTCTTTGTAATATCTAAGTTCATCACAATAGAGACTGAGTAAAATGAAATTAGATACTCAATGGATTAATTTTTTGAAAATCAGCAAGTGATCCATGATTTGCCATATTTATCCTGTTGAATATTTTTAGCTTCAATGAATCTCTCTTATTTTCATTTTTCATACTGACAGAGGGTCTAGGAAATATTTTTGAATAGAAGAAATAGATTTCTTCTACAGAACACATCATTAATTAATAAAACAAATATGAAGTAATTTAGTGTGGAATTAGAATTTAAACTAATAATCCATTTGCATTGCTATTCAGTGGGAATATACTTGAAAGAATTTGCTGTTAATCAAAGTTTTAAACTGTTTTTCCAAAAAATATTGAAATTTGGAAGGAAAAGAAAAACCCTAACTTTAACCCATGCATATATTTTATATATATATGTTGTGCCGTGTGTTCAGGGATAGTAAATGCACATGCTAGTAGTCTACTGGCTATGATCTAATTGTTACTGGTATATACTAACTGTGCTACATGTTTGTTTATTCTGTTGCCATCTGTATTGCTTTATTATAGAACCTTTATTATTTTTCATCATCATTTTTGTTTGCTTTTCTATGGTGTCTTGGTTCCAATAGAAGTTTTTGAGGCAGTGTTTTGTGGTGCTAACCCTTATAGTTGCAGTCTAAAAGCTTTATATTGCATGAATTCATCATACTCATTCATTTTTTAAGAGCTTTTTCATGCCTGCATGGATTAGATAAAGTTCATTGTGGGACATTTTCTACAAAAGTTGCCTATCCTGTCATCAACACATGCCTGTTTCCAAATATATTTCTCCCTCGGTTTGTTATAGTTTTTATATTGGGTAATTTCTCTTTGTAATAAAGTAATCGTAGAATTAAAATTTTAACTAATAATCCATTTGCATTGCTATTCGGTGGGAATATGCTTGAAAGAATTTGCTGTTAATCAAAGTTTTAAACTGTTTTCCCAAAAAATATTGAAATTTGGAAGGAAAAGAAAAACCCTAACTTTAACCCATGCATATATTTATATATATATGTTGTGCCGTGTGTTCAGGGATAGTAAATGCACATGCTAGTAGTCTACTGGCTATGATCTAGTTGTTACTGGTATATACTAACTGTGCTACATGTTTGTTTATTCTGTTGCCATTTGTATTGGTTTATACTCATCCATTTTTTAACATCTTTTCCATGCCTGCATGGATTAGATAAAGTTCATTGTGGCAGATTTTCTACAAAAGTCGCCTATCCTGTCATCAACACATGCTTGTTTCCAAATATAATATTTCTCCCTCAGTTTGTTATAGTTTTTATATTGGGTAATTTCTCTTTGTAATATTTAAGTTCATCACAATAGAAACTGAGTAAAATGAAATTAGATACTCAATGGATTAATTTTTTGAAAATCAGCAAGTGATCCATGATTTGCCATATTTATCCTGTTGAATATTTTTAGCTTCAATGAATCTCTCTTATTTTCATTTTTCATACTGACAGAGGGTCTAGGAAATATTTTTGAATAGAAGAAATAGATTTCTTCTACAGAACACATCATTAATTAATAAAACAAATATGAAGTAATTTAGTGTGGAATTAGAATTTAAACTAATAATCCATTTGCATTGCTATTCGGTGGGAATATACTTGAAAGAATTTGCTGTTAATCAAAGTTTTAAACTGTTTTTCCAAAAAATATTGAAATTGGAAGGAAAAGAAAAACCCTAACTTTAACCCATACATATATTTATACATATATGTTGTGCCGTGTGTTCAGGGATAGTAAATGCACATGCTAGTAGTCTACTGGCTATGATCTAATTGTTACTGGTATATACTAACTGTGCTACATGTTTGTTTATGCTGTTGCCATCTGTATTGCTTTATTATAGAACCTTCATTATTTTTCATCATCATTTTTGTTTGCTTTTCTATGTTGTCATGGTTCCAATAGAAGTTTTTGAGGCAGTGTTTTGTGGTTCTAGCCCTTGTAGTTGCAGTCTAAAAGCTTTATATTACATATATTTATCTTATTCATTCATTAACCTCTTTTCCATGCCTGCATGGATTACATAAATTTCATCATGGCAGATTTTGTACAAGACATGCCTATCCAGTAATCAACGCTTGCCTGTTTCCAAATATATTTCTCTTTGGCTTGATATGTGTCAGTACATGAGAACATATAGACAAAGTTGTGAGGATATCTATATATATAAAGCTGAGAATGTGTGTCTGTATGTGTGTATCACTAAAACTGAAGAACTACCAAACCAATTTCATTCAAATTTTACGCATACACTACATAGGGTCCATGGAGTGTCATGGGCTAAAAAAATTTTCACCTTCTTGCCTAATGCAAGTCTGGAGCAATCTTTTAGCCCGTTTCGGTATTATGTGTCAAAAAGTGAAACAATAACATCTATTGTAGTGTGAGATAATAGTTTCAAATATTTAGCTACATGTGAATATGATCCGAAAGTGAGGGTGGATGTGTATATACATATAGGCACATGTATGTGGGTGTGCTTACGTGAATACTAAGGACATTTTTACTCCCTCTCCTCACTTAGCGGTCATTCTAATAGGTCTTTTGTCTTAATAATGGTGATTCACACAGTAATTTCCCTTTAACGGTCATTTTCATAGCATTTTTTCGATGGCCAGATAACTGAAGAGATGACAGTGTGGGTTTCCACCCCAACATCCGAAACTCAGAGTTTTATTATGGCTACCGAATAATTGTCACATATTACTTGCAGATAAATTCCTCTATTTACATAATATTGAGGTCTCTTTCTTTCTTTTGTTGTCTTACCTTTTCTATCAATACATATATATATATACATACACATCAATAAAGTACTAGGCCTACAAAGAATAAATCCTGGGGTCGATTTCTTCGACTAAATGTGGTGCTCCAGCATGGCTGCAGTCACATGATCGGAACAGGTAAAACAATAAAAAAACTATGCCATTTTAATCCCGAGCAATGACATATATCTCTGCTAGTATATTTATATATGACTGGTTGCTTTCAATTTCCACCTAACAAAGCCATTCACAAGGCTTTGGTCATACCAGAGCTACAGTTGAAGACGCTAAGGTACCATGTAGTGGAATTTAACCAGTTGCTGTGTAATGGGAAGCAAACTTTTTAACCTTGCAGCCATTCCTGCACCTAATATATTAGTTTTGTGGTATCTAACTTTTATTATTTGGTCAGTAAATTAATTTCTATCAAGCTATTTAAATACTTAACTTATTTTTTGTTATAGCTGCATATTTATTTTCATTTCTTCTCTGTACTATTAATGGGTTTGGTAATAATCGTGTCTTTTAAGAAATATTTGTCTGATTATTTAGTACTGTTTATGCTAGAAAGTTCATTCATTAATAAAATATATGAAATATTGCACCATACAGTAGACATTTATCTCCCTAGTCCTATACAAATTTAGGCATTTGCCTTATGGCCGTTATGAAAGACTAAACACAATCTCTTTGTAAAATATTTTTTTAATAATAGGGTTCATATGTTGGAATTGGGGTATTACACTTCCATTATTCATACAAGAAAAGCTTTCATTTCTTGAATGGCTTCATACCTTTTTTCTGTTGGAGTGCTGTCTGTTCTAATTATCTAGTATGTTTGACTCTTTAACCATAATTTCCTGTGGATGTTCAAAGAGAGATGTATTTTTTTAAATTTACTTCTGCCTTATCTTACTTTTTTGTGTGTCCTGGCATCATTTTTTAAAACGCTGGAATATTTATATTATATCAACTGCTTCATTTGTTAGCATAAATTTCTTTATTTTCAGTTTCATTTCCACTACCATTACTTTGTGTCCTCTTCAGTAAAACAATATTTTCTCTCTGTTTTCAACATGCTGAAAGAAAAATACAATCAAATTTATCATAAGTCCAATTGTTGAAAGAAACCCTGACCTTGAGAGCATACAAATATTTTGTTATGTCGTATAGTTTAGGGATATTAAATGCACTTGCTAGTAATCTACTGGGTATATTCTAGTTGTTACTACTCACTGTGCTACATGTTTGTCACTGCATAGTATTACCATGTACTGATACATATTGATTGTTTTCTTGTGGATTTTATTGCTTCTTTATTATAGTTTTTATATTGGGTAAATTTCTTTATGTAAACTTTAAATTTGATTTTATTACAATACATAGGGTGTGTAAAAACAAACTAGATACTCAATGGAAAATCTTTTCAAGATATGTCATCCATGGATTGTCTTGTGTTAGCTAATATTTTCTATTTAACTAGTGGAATATTTTTTCTAAATGAATATTTCTTTCTTTTCATTTCTTGTTTATCCTAACAGAGTGTCTTTCATTTTAGTTTAAAGAAGTGGTTATTGATTTCACTAGAGTATTAATTCTTAGCCCTATGATAATTGTGAATGAAAAAACAAACTCTCTTTCATTATAAAGATATCCTTGAATCCTTCGTATGCAATATGAAGTCATTGAATGTTAATGTGGAACATAAATTGTCACTCATTAGAATAACAGATTTTGCTCTTAAGTTTTAAACTTTTTCTGACAAATATTGAAATTTGGTGGGGAGAAAAACCCCTAACTTTGACAGCATACATATATTTTCTTATTTGTTATGCCGTAATGTTTAGGGATAGTAAATGCACATACTAGTAATCTACTGGTTATATTCTAATTGTTACTGGTATATATACTGTGCTACATGTATTTTTTTATTCTGTTGTCAGCAGGTAATATTATGACCATCTGTATTGGTTTATTATAGAATCTCTTCTTTTTTCATCATCATTTTTATGCCTTTTCCATGTTATGGTTTCAATGGAAATTTTTGCAGCAGTTTTTTCTGGTACTAACCCTTGTAGTTGCTGTCTAGAAGCTTTTTATTGCATGAATTTGTCCTATTTTGCAGGACCCACGCAAGCATGGGTCCTGCAAAAATACATTGGCACAAATTTTCTACAGCTTCACCTATTTCCAAATAGATATTTTTCCATCTCATAGTACATAAAAGAATGGCTTTCATTTCTTTAATGGTGTCATACCATTTTCTATTGGACTGCTGTATTTTTTATACATCTGTTTGGGAAAACTACTCTTCAAAATCTTATCTCATTTTTGTGTGGGTCTTGGCAGCATAAAGTCAGTTATAAAATTTGTTGAAAAATCCCTGACTTTGAGAGCACACAGATATTATGTTGTGTAGTTTAGAGATATTAAGTGCATTTACTAGTAATCTACTGGATATATTCTAGTTGTTACTGGTGACTACTCAATGTTTGTCAGTACATGATAATATTATCATGTGTTGACATATTGTTGATTGGCTTGTGAGTTTTACTGTAATCCTTCCCTCGACCTTGTTGCTTTATATTGGGTAAATTTTGTATGTAAACTTTAAAATTCAGTTTTCTTTTACAGTACGTAGGGTGTGTAAAACCAATTTAGATATTCTATGGATTAATCTTTTGAACATGATTATGTAATTCATGAATCATCTGGTTTTAGCTAACTTTTTATTTAGCCTGTAGAATACCTCTTTTCATAAATGAATGTTCCTTATTTTAACTTCTTTATACTGCTAGAGGATCTAGTAAATATATTTGGTATTATCATGTCCCTTTAATTTTGATAGTAGCTCGAAGAAATGGCTACTGATTTCTTATTTGATTGAACTGTGTATGAAATATTGATTCTAAATACACAGGAGAGAATTGTCTCTTTAAACACTAGAAGATTAATCTTTCATTATAAAAGTTTCTTGAATTCCTTCATATTTGACCCTTTAGCATTCAAGTCACTTTGTTAAATGTAATGCTTATTTATTCACATTGTTTTTGATTAATTATGCATTAGCTTGGTGCTTCAAGATTTTGATGGTGCAATTACTTCTAGAATGGTATTTGGTAAATGTAAGAGATTGGGTCTGGCAAGTTTGAATATAAAAAAGCTAGAATATTTGAACTAGATGTTTAATGCTAAAGTTTTAAAAGATTATTTTGAAATAATAATTCCGCCTGCTAAACATATTTAGATAATAAATTATATGAAGTAATTTAATGATAGTGTAGATCTAAAATTTAAATTGATATTCATTTGCATTGTCTTTCATTGGAAATGTACTTAAAAGATTTTGCTAAGTTTTAAACTGCTTTTCTAACAAAAGTTGAAATTGGGGAGAAGCCCTGACTATGAACCATACATATATTTATATATATATGTTGTGCCGAATGTTCAGGGATAGTAAATGCACATGCTAGTAATGTACTGGTTATAGTCTAGTTGTTACTGGTATATACTAACTGTGCTACATGTTTGTTTATTCTGTTGCCAACAGCTAATAATATGCCTGTCTCTTATAATCATCGTTTAATGTCTGTTCCTTACTGGCATTATCTGGACAGTTCAGCTGGGTCTGATGGATCCAAGGATTGCATCATCTATCAGTGTCTGCTTGGGCATGGATGTCCTTCTCAACACTAACCCTGTTACCATGTATACTGGGTGCTTTTCTCACCACCACAGGCAACCATGCAGCTCACAAGAGTACAAAACCTGGGGAAGAGCAGGTCTTTGTAGAGGAGCTACAATTGCTACTCATTCAAGAGAGAGTGAGAATGAATCTGTAGTTACTACAAAAAGATAGATATTGGTGATGAGGTATCCAAGTGATACTTAATAGTGTGAGGTGAGTAGGAGTAAGTGGGGATAGAGAAACTAGGTGTTTATGTAAGGTGACAATTTGCAAGAGTGTATGGTGACAATATTTGCAAGGAAGTACTTTTTAAAATCGATCTCTGCCTTATCTCGTTTTTGTGTTGGTCCTAGCATCAATCTCTAAAACACTGAAATTTATTTACAATTTAATTTTCACGACCAGTGCTTCAAATGTCATATAGCGTAAAATTAAGACATTTTCCTTGAATATTTTCAACATGCTGAAAAAGAAAACATTCAAATTTACCTTAAACCCAAATTGAGTCATGTAGCATAAGTCATTAACTATGAATGTATAAGACAAAAAAATGACTCAAACTGTCAAATATTTATGTGCTAAATTGTAAAATGATGCTTGAATTGTCAATAATAAGAAATTTCCGTAAAGATTTATAAGGATGTGCATAGTTATGAGATATTTCATTGTGAAGGCTTCAATGGTTAACTTATTTGAATTTTGAAAGATCCTGACTTTGACAGCATACATTTACTTTCTTATTTGTTATGCCGTAATGCTCAGGGATATTAAATGTACATGTTAGTAATCCACTAACTATTAGTTATTACTGGTGATTACTAACTGTGCAACATTATACCACATATTGAACAATTGCCTTTTAGTAGTTTTCATTGTATTATCTTGAGAATATTTTTATATGATCTATATATCTTGTTTCATATTAGAATATTTGTTTGACTAAATGTTTGGGTGTTTAGGCTATTTCCTTTCTGTGAACTAGATATTTATTTTCAATTATAATCCTTTATGGTATAAAGCAATGTAAGTTGATTTGGCGTAAATCTGTTTATTAAACCATTGGCATTCAGGTTTCTTTGTCAAATGTAATGCTTATTTATTCAATTGTTCTGAATTAATCGTGCATTATCTCTTAGCTGTGAGATTTTGACAATGTGATTGTTTATTTTTAGAATGACATTGCAGGGTAGGTGTGAGAGATTAAATTTGGTCGGTTTTAACATAAAACAGTTCAAATAATTGTGGTGGATAAGGCCAGATTAAATGCTAAAGGGTTAAAGTAATTTCACAAAACTGAAAACATTAAGTGAGATGATGTTTCTGCAGCATAATACATTGTTTTGTCAATAACAGTTACAGTAATTGAATTGACTGATACAAAATGTTTAATTTTTCTATAAAATATTTGAAACATGGTACATACATTTCTCTCTAAATCATCGAAAGCAGTGTACTGAACCAATATGTTTGGATTATGTAAACATGAAAATTTGTATTTAACTATTAGTGCTTGCATTGGGTCCTTTTAGAAGAATAGTAAAAATGTAGCTTGAAATTTAACATGATGTTTTAACATTTTATGCATCCAGAGGGCAACATTTGCAAACCATTTGTCAGCTGACAGCATCCTAGTTTTTTTCAGCATGTAAAAAACAATTTAACTTTTCATAAAGGCATGACTGGACTTGTTGACAAGAAACCTCTCATTGAATTACATAGGAAGTTGCATATCTCTCATTTTTTCTTTAAAAAATTTTTTTTTTAACAATTTCCTCAAGCACAAGTTGCCTTTTGATTAAAAGTGCAAACTACATTTTGATTTAAAAGCAATTATGAATATATATATATATACATATAGCTAACACTTAATATTTTCATGTTCATTTTTCCATGAGTTTAGACATGCCTGAAGTCTAGCAAATGGCCATTCATCTCAATCTGCTATCATCTCAAGTAATACCCAACATTGTAAGATTTTACACCACAATTTTTTTCTCATATCCTTCCTGGTTTTTCTGTGTCATAGACTTAAACACTTGTGCAAGTTTTAATAAATTTTTCAATCATAAAAGCAATTTTGCCATAATTTAAAATATTTTGTTGGGGAGAGATGATGTTGTTAACTGGTTTTTAGTTAATTCAACTAAACATCATTTCTCTGTTTTAGGATTAGTGGAGGGAGCTGGTATTGACCAAATGAGTCCAGAATCAGAAGAAGATTTTATAAAATTTGAAGAAGCATTAAAAGAAAAGATAACAACATTTGAGGTAATATTTTCTATGGTTGTTCTTTTCCTTATATGCATAGACTTTAAAATAAGGTTATGTAATGTTCTATTAACTACAGTTGTTTGATGTATAAGCAAAAAGTCTAGTTATGTTAAAACTAGACAGTAAGGTATGCTGAGATGTACTTGATGCAATATCAGATCATCTTTTATTGTATTTCTAAAACACACAGTTATGTCTCAGTTAAATTTTAAAATAATTGCATGCTTGATTTGGTTCTTTGAAACTCCTTATGTTTTTATTTTGTGATGTTTGAAAAAGTTACTTTCATGGAATTTTTGTGTGAAAAATAAAGTTAAATTCAATGCAATGACAGCATTGAAGAATTGTGTACATAAACAGATTCATGCTATTAAAAGTAGGTGCACCTTGAAGGTTGCAATGACATTTCAAATTAAAAGTTCAACCACAAATTTAACACTACATAAATACACTGATACACAACAAGTGTTTATCTAGTGAAATCATGTGCTATCACTAACAAAATAACAAGATTTATTTCAATAGTTTTATATAAAATATGAATAGATAAATTTTATTAAACCAGTAAAAATTTTGTAGAGATTGATAACAAGTGTTAAGTTTAGAACTTCATAAATTAAAATCCTGTTAATGGTGACTTTCTCAAAAACAAAGCCAGCGTATTGTAAACCACTGAAGAAGCAGTTATCTCATTGTTTTTAATGTCCTTCTTCCCACATTGGCAGAAGTTCTACTATAGTATATCATAATGCTAATTGACTGTCTGATTTGCCCACTCCTTTCCATGGGCAAATCAGCATGTCCTAGTTTTTCGTAAAGTTTTTATATAACATTCTTGGCATATAAGCTGTTGGCTAGTCAGATTTAAAACAAAGTTGAAGCTGGTATTTAAAATTAAGACAAATCAGTTAAATCTCACCTAATTTTTTTCTTTTTCTCTCTCTCTCTCACCAGAAATCACCACACTATACAGCATTTTTAGACAAGCTATTTACAGACCTTATTATTAATGGTAATTATAAACAATACTTTATATTTTTCTCTTGGTGATCACAGATGTGCATAAAGCTATTTTCAAGCAAGTGTATATTGTGCTAAATTTTTGAACTCTTGTTCAGTATTTACAAGTTAACTTTTGATAATAAAAGTTGCATGCAACGGAACATTTTATTTTATTTTATTTCTTTATTTTGTCATGTTTCAGTGTCACTAAAACTGTGTGTTTTTTTTTATATATTAGATTAAGTAGATTTGATTGTAAAATATTTTGATAATTTTTAATTTAAACTTTTTCTTGCCACTAGTTGAATCTGATGAAATTAGAAAAATTAATGCATCACTTAGCAGTATGTACCATGAAAAACTGAAACAACAAAAGGTAAATATTCTAATTTTGAATTTAATATGATTTAACTAGTCTTTAACCAACTAAAGCAGCAATATTTTTAGATGTGTTAGAATTGTAGTATTAGTTTTCAAGTCACTTTGCACATTAATACCACAATTCTAACTCCTCTAAAAACGTAGTAATGAGAGCTGTAAAGTAAATGACTTAAATACAATGATTACTGCTTAAGACTTGCTGTTATTTGCTTTATAAATAGTGTTTTGCATAAACATTTTAAGGAGTTTCATCAACGCTTTTACATCTGATTTTTTCATGCTGGCATGTGTTGGATGAGATTTCTTGTGGCAGTACTATAGGTGCCCTTTCTGACGCCAACCCTTGTGTTCAAGTAAGGGACTTTATTCTACATCTTTGTATGTCAAATGATAAATGTATCAGACTTGTTTACAGCAGGTATGGGCAACATTACCACAAGCAGTGTCATTGCAGACACTAACATACTTACATGTATGTGTGTGTATAACCACACAGCCATGCATTTGCCTGTTATGTTATTTTCAAAATAGTA
Organism: Octopus bimaculoides; assembly: GCF_046866305.1. Classification (NCBI taxonomy): domain Eukaryota; kingdom Metazoa; phylum Mollusca; class Cephalopoda; order Octopoda; family Octopodidae; genus Octopus; species Octopus bimaculoides. The sequence continues at coordinate 34,467,354 of NC_142929.1, read as the reverse complement.
ATCCTAGTTTGTCTAATAGTATTTTTTGAAGCAGCATTTTATTTTAGTGTTTTTTTTTTCTCTCCTCTTTTTAGGAAAATGAGAAAAAGAAGAAAAAGAAAACTAAAGCATCTATAAAGTTTGGTAAAGAAAATGACTTAGATGATATACGCTATGATGATTTTGCAGAAGACTTTATGTAAGAAATATCTGATGTGTGTGCCCCTGGTCCATTGGCTGTGGCTATAGATTGCTACTTAATAATTAATTTGATACTGTCAGCATGATAGAAAGTTTAAAAAACAGTATTGGTGGTGGTGCTTGTGGTGCAGGGTATCTGACTTTTGTATTTTCCCACATTGACGTCACCTTCACTGCTGTTTGATGGAGCATGCAAACTGGAACAATAAATGAACTTGTACATTTAAATAGGTTGGTTAAATAAATCACGATGCTTTTACATGGTGGATGACATCTCAATGGCACTTAACTCATTGGTCCATGTGCCTTGGATGGCTTCTCTACTGACTTTTGAACCATTTGTAAAAGAAAGAAATCAATTTACTATTATGTAGAGAATCTTAAAGAAGACCGGCTTATTGGTGCCATTGCTGACAAACATTATCTCAATTCCAGCTCTCTTAATTTCTTCCTTTCCTCTTTCTTTTCCCCCTCCTCCTATCTCTATTATAAAAATTATTTATAATATAAATATTCTATTAATAAATATTCTCTACGTATGTTTGTTTGTTTACTTCATCAAATGTTTTGTTATGTTTGTAACAGTTTTTAATCAGTTTTGCTTATTGGAGAATAATTACCCAACAAAAGTTACTATTTAATTAAAATTGCTATTTTAGAACAATTGTTTTTCTATTTGACTTTCTAGATGGTCATGGATTCAAACCGTACAGCTTGGTACATCACCTATTACTAGCAAACCATTGCTTGGTTTGCTAGTATTTGCTTTGACTTAACCCAAAACAATACAATTGAATGCAGTAAGATCATATAACATTGGTAGTCATTTCTTTTGTTCTGTAGTTTTGATGGCCTTTAGTCCCATAATTTTCAGCACTGCAAAGTGTCAGTTTTTGAAGTTGGATAATTAATTGTTTCTTCCATGATCTCTGTAAGATTTAAACTCTGCACTGTTATCTAGGCATTGCTGAATGTAAACCTCTATTTACAAGGTAGCCTAGATTCAACCTGAAGTGAAGTGCTGAAAAGAATTATGAACTTTTGGTCATTATGCTAACATACTATCAACTCAGCAAATTGCTTCTCAATGATGCAAAACAACTGAGAATGTAACTAATTCAAAACGTTTTGAAACTTTGATCTTTTTGAATTTTCTTAATAATTTAGTAAATTATAAGCATGAGCAATAATGTTTTAATATAAATCTAACATCATAAAGTGATTACCTAAAACTTTTATTGAACATTCATTCCAAGTAGTCTATTACTATGAAAAAATGGCCAGTATGGGTACTTTTTAAACTAAATAGTCATATCCAACTACTGTTGGCTGATGATTCAGAGAGATGTATGGCATTTCTTTACATCTGGTTTTCCAACTTCTAGAAAAGTAGAAATGTTTAAGTGATAGACGGGGATTTATTCATAAACCCTTTTCAGGATTCAGTTTTTAAAATGATACATGAAAAGAATATGAAATAATCCTCCATGCAAAAATACAATATTTCCCGATTTGACATTGTCTCAATTTGAAGAAAATTGTGAATTTGTTGAAAATATTTTTGGTTTGGTTTTGTTCAACTTTGGTTATATTCAGAAATCTGAAATTAAAATATTTGCTCTTGCCATTGCTACTCTACAAAGACTCTTAAATGGTTTTATTATTTTCTTATTAAGAATGTTGTGTTGAATTGTTTTCTTTATACATGCACAGGTATGGATGTGTGGTTAGGAAGTTCACTTCCCAACCACAAATTTTGGGGTTCAAACCCATTGAGTAGTGTCTTGGACAAGAGTCTTAATGGATTTGGAAGGCAGAAACTGAAAGAAGCCTGTTGTGTGTGTATATAAATATATACTTTTCTCGCTGGATTGTGTGTTCATTTCTCTTTTTGTCATCTGTGATTTTACTTTTGATCTATATAAATGAAGATATTTCCTTCGTCTGGCTGTTTTTCTCTCTACAAAACGGAAAGTTACATTGTGGAACAGTCTTTTTAACAAGTTTATTTATCACCTGACGAGATACATCTGCACCACCGGCTACTCCTGAACCTGTTGAGTGTCCCACCCAAGAGGAATCGATGCTAGATGTGTCAAAACAACTGTCGTTATTAATAATAAAATCTCGTATATTCCATCTGTATTTCATTTGTTATTTGAATATATATGTATATATATTTCAGGTTGGCAATATCTTTTTCTCCTTACCTTGACATCACAATACTTGTAAATGAGTGTTGGTGTCAGCTGGCAACAAGGTTATTCAAATTAATTACTAATCATATTTAACCTCACTCAATTGTTCTTATCCCTCATTTTAGTAGAATCTAAATAAATAAAAGTATGGAAGGTGGCTATTGGCACTGTTCTTTCCCTCATCCCTCCATTCTTTCAGAGTAGAAAATGATATTTTTTAAAATTCAAAAGGTTTTAACACTTGTTTCAATTGCTATAGAATTATAGTGAAGGCATGTGGCTTAGTGGTTAGGGTATTCGGCTCACGATTGTAAGATTCATGAGTTCAATTCCCGAAGACACTTTATTTCACATTGCTCCATTTCACTCAGCTGGCATAAATGAATAGGTAGTACCTGTATTTCAAAGGGCCAGCCTTTTCACACAATCTCCCTGAGGACTACATTAAGGGTACACGTGTCTGTGGAGTGCTCTGGCACTTGCACGTTAATTTCAGAAGCAGGCTGCTCTGTTGATCGGGTCAACTGGAACCCTCGTCGTCGTAACCGACGGAATACCCATTATAGAACTACTGACATTAACATATAGTAGTCCTGCAAATTCAAAGTCTCTCATATACAATAGTTATCACTTTCTGTTTATTGAGAGTTAGTCCTGAACTGAAGAGGTTTTACACTTAGAGAAAATGTCCTCAAACTTTTCTACGTTGGTTGTTTTAATCATCTCACAATAGAATTATTTCCCTTGTATTGAGGAATGGCTGTTCTATGTGACAATTACAAATAAATAATTAGCTTTGGTATATAACTCGCATAGGAGGCGCAATGGCCCAGTGGTTAGGGCAGCGGTTTCGATTCTCAGACGGCGTTGTGAATGTTTATTGAGCGAAAACACCTGTAGCTCCACGAGGCTCCGGCAGGGGATGGTGGCGAACCCTGCTGTATTTTTTCACCACAACTTTCTCTCACTCTTACTTCCTGTAATTCAAAGGGTCAACCTTGTCACGCTGAATATCCCCGAGAACTGCGTTATGGGTACACGTGTCTGTGGAGTGCTCAGCCACTTGCACGTTAATTTCACGAGCAGGCTGTTCCGTTGATCGGATCAACTGGAACCCTCAACGTCGTAGGCGACGGAGTGCCAACAACAATAACTCGCATAAAGATTTGATGTACTGAATATTGCACGCAAGAAATCCTAAGATGCTTAAAATTTAACTTTCGTGTGGAAAAACAAAACGAAAACTAGCGACACTGAAAAGAGGAGGAGAGATAATTTCAAGAAATAAGGAATTGATCCCTGGAAAGGCTTTCCTTGTACATATTTGCTGTCGAGGGACAATTATGTAAGATGTTTCGGTATACCAGACTTCACATACGACATACAGTGCATCAGCTTCTAGCTATCCAAGTTAAAGCCAATGGCGCATTTAAGTTGTTTCCCCCATTTTATTTCTTTAATTTAGGTGCAGGTGTGGCTGTGTGGAAAGAAGCTTGCTTAGCAGCCACATGGTTCCTGGTTCAGTCCCACTCAGTGACACCTTAAGCAAGTGTCTTCTATACCCGGTCGACCAGTGTTGTGAGTGGATTTGGTAAACGGAAACTGAAAGAAGCCCGTATATATTTCTGTTTCCCCACCACCGCCATCGCTTGACAACTGATGGTGGTGTGTTTACGTCCCCGTAACTTGTCGGTTCAGCAAAAGAAACCGATACAATAAATACTAGGCTTACAAAGAATAAGTCCTGGGGGTCGATTTGTTCGACTAAAAACGGTGCTCCAGCATGACCGCAGTCAAATGAATAAAAGAACTTAAGCAAATTACATCAGCCAAAAATTATTCGCATCTCTTTCAATATTTAAAAATAAAGAAGGCAGTGAGCTGGCAGGAACAAAGCAACAGAAAAAGAAACGGCGAAGGGATTCACTATGGTTAAAAAGAAAAGAATGAGTTCTCAGCCGGAAAAGAGGTGAGAAAAGAAACTGTGAAAGGAGGGCAGTAAGAAGGAGAAAGTCAGAAACCCAACTGCATGAAGGTGAGATGAAGAGACTATTTATGGAGGAAGAAAAGAGAAAACCAAAAATCCAAGAGAAAGGAAAGAAGATGGAGTATGGTATCTTGCGACGTACCCCAAAAATGTTGAAACAGAGAAAAAGATAATCAAGTTTCATTCAATAGTAAGAGTGAAGGTGCCTTCATACGTCTACGCGAAGGATATGAAGGCAATATCGATCGAAGAGGAAAACTACAGAAAGTTGAAAGAAGTGTGTGGAGGTGGAATTTAAAGAGTTGCCACCACTGGTGAATTTAAGAGATATCGAACCATTGATGAAGTTCTACTAAAGACAAAAAAAAAAGTATGAAATTAAAGGGGAAAAAAAAGAAAAATTGTAGATAATCCATATAACGGTTCAAATGCTAATGCCCATGCGTCAATATTCATTTTTTCATTTTTATATAACTTTCATCTCATTTACTTTCGTTTTTATGTTTTTTGTCCCCACTATGGTCTTGTCTGTTCTTGTGGTTCTCCCCATCTATGTTTAGGGCTTTATGCCTAATAAAGAAATAGGTATTTCGTCTATCTTTACGTTCTGAGTTCAAATTCCACCGAGTCGGCTTTGCCTTTCATCCTCTCAGGGTTGATAAATTAAGTACCAGTTGCGTACTGGGGTCGATCTAATCGACTGGCCCCCTCCCTAAAAATCTCGGGCCTTGTGCCTAGAGTAGAAAAGAATATCTAAAAATAAAGGCGGCTAGCTGGTAGAATCGTTAAACACTCCGGGCGAAATGCTTAGCGGCATTTCGTCCATCTTTACGTTCAGAGTTCAAATTCTGCTGAGGTCGGCTTTATCTTTCATCCTTTCGGGGTCGATGCAATCGATTTGCCCCCCACCCCACCCCCGATATTGCTGACTTTGTGCTAAAATATGAAAGCAATATTTAATTGATTAGTGAGCGTTGTTAAACTATATTATGCTGATATATAAATATAGCGAACAAATTCTGCCGAAGTCGACTTGGCTTTTTCTTCTTTCGGGGTCGATAAAATAAGTACCAGTCATGTACTGAGGGCGATGTAATATCCCGAGACACGCCCATTGCTGTCTCTTACGTGCAACTATCAAATTTGAAAAATCTCACCTAATTTTTTTTCTCTTTCTCTCTCTCTCCAGAAATCACCACACTATACAGCATTTTAAGACAAGCTATTTACAGACCTTATTATTAATGGTAATTATACAGGCAGTACTATAGGGCACCTATAGTACTACCACAAGAAATCTCATCCAACACATGCCAGCATGAAAAAAATCAGATGTAAAAGCGTTGATGAAACTCCTTAAAATGTTTATGCAAAACATTATTTATTCTGAGGTTATAAAGTAATTTTGAGAGAACTATTTTCTCATTTCTCAAAACTATCCTTTTCCCTTAAGGGTCGCTTTCAGTTGCAGCTATATTTTTTCTTTCTCCAAGAAGGAAATTTCAGTGAATATGAAAGTAATCTATATATATATATATATATAAATGAGAATGTGTGTCTGTCTGTCTGTGTGAATCACGGCAACATAATATCTCCTCCACTATTTAAGTATTACATGTCAAAAGTGAAACAAAAACACTCATGTCAAATACTTTCACTTTAAAAATGAAACTATTCCACTAACTGAAATAATCACATTTCGATACTGTAATGACAGATACTTTCAGAGAAAGAGAAAGAGAGAGAGAGAGATGTATATGTACACGTTATTCCACTAACTGAAACAATCACATTTGGATACTGTAATGACAGATACTTTCAGAGAGAGAGAGAGAGAGAGAGAGATGTATATGTATACATATAGATGTATATGTACACGTATATGTATAGATATATATATAGATATAGATCTATATGCATACATGTATATGTATACATATGTGTAGATGTATATATATATATATATATATAGATGTACATGTAATATGTACACATATATACATGCATACAGATATCTATACATATATACACCCATCACATACATACACATGCACACAAACACACACATTAGTCATTTGTTTTCTTATCCAAAACTACGTCAAAAGTACTGAATGGATCTTTATGAAATTTGGAAATTATATTCTATGCATAACGGTCATAACTCCCATGAAAATTCATATATTTTTGATGTTGATGAAATTTTAACCCGAACATAACAGATGAGCATTATTCGTAATTCAACGGTACAACAGTGTAAGACTACCCTTTCAGATATACTTACATTGTGATTTCTGCAATGTGGTGCATAAATTGTCAAGTAAATGAGACGCATCTTTGCCTCCACTGATTCACTTGCAAAGTGTTGAGTAAAATTATTTCGTTGCAGACCTCCTTTGAGTCTTTTTATTATCACTGCGACACACATAGTCCCCAGTTGGTAACATTGATTTCAAGGCCTTCCCAGATAAGAGAGTGGTTGTTCTAAGACATTTATCGATTGTAAATTTTGTCTGCAATTTGGAAATTATATTCTATGCATAACGGCCATAACTCCCATGAAAATTCATATATTTTTGATGTTGATGAAATTTTAACCCGAACATAACAGATGAGCATTATTCGTAATTCAACGGTACAACAGTGTAAGACTACCCTTTCAGATATACTTACATTGTGATTTCTGCAATGTGGTGCATAAATTGTCAAGTAAATGAGACGCATCTTTGCCTCCACTGATTCACTTGCAAAGTGTTGAGTAAAATTATTTCGTTGCAGACCTCCTTTGAGTCTTTTTATTATCACTGCGACACACATAGTCCCCAGTTGGTAACATTGATTTCAAGGCCTTCCCAGATAAGAGAGTGGTTGTTCTAAGACATTTATCGATTGTAAATTTTGTCTGCAATTTGGAAATTATATTCTATGCATAACGGCCATAACTCCCATGAAAATTCATATATTTTTGATGTTGATGAAATTTTAACCCGAACATAACAGCATTATTTGTAATTCAACGGTACAACAGTGTAAGACTACCCTTTCAGATATACTTACATTGTGATTTCTGCAATGTGATGCATAAATTGTGAAGTAAATGAGACGCATCTTTGCCTCCACTGATTCACTTGCAAAGTGTTGAGTAAAATTATTTCGTTGCAGACCTCCTTTGAGTCTTTTTATTATCACTGCGACACATAGTCCCCAGTTGGTAACATTGATTTCAAGGCCTTCCCAGATGAGAGACTGGCATTCCACTTAATGTCTATGTTCCATGCTGGCATGGATTGGAGAGTTATTAATGTAGAAATATGGTATCGTAGCTACTAACAGTTGAGGGTTGCGTAGTCTAGACGGCGTTTTTAGATTTCATTATTCTCTTTAACCCGGGCAAAGTCGGGTATTTCTGCTAGTGTATAATAATTTTTCACCAAAATCTGATTAAAATTGGGGTTACGCATTATTCAAGATGTTAGACTGCAAAAGTCTCTTCCAACTTTTATTAAGGGAAGAGAAGAAAAAAAACACTAATTTAAAAACGCGCTCTATCACTTTTAGATTATATTATAATGTATCGATATATTTTATATAAAATGAAGTAGACAGGATTATAGTAGATTATCCACAGCGTAGGAGATTTGCCAGATAAGAATAAAACTGAGGTTAACAAGTCAAGGTATTGAGGATAAGTTACGGTAGAAAAAAAAATTAATTGATGTAATCTCATGGCTGAATTAGATGTGGTAATAAAATTATTTTCTGAAAATATAAAGCTTTCAATCAAAGGTATTAGTTTCATCAACGGTTAAGTGACTTGATGTCAAATATGTGAGTTCTATGAATAATGCTTACAGTACCCCATAACTTTAATAACGGAAGACAGATGCTTTAATATAAAGACATGCGATCTTTCATTTTCTTTTCTTTGTTTTATTTTCAATCCAAACACGTTAGAAATAGCAGCCAAATCTTTTGAAAACGAAAAGTGTTATATAGACTTCATAGAAATAGCTGAGAAATATCCTTCAAATCATTACATGAGAAATGACCTGAGGTTAAACAAAAGTAATAAAAAGTATTTACTACTATTATCATCACTAACTTTTGCCTCTCTCTCTCTCACACACACCCACACACACACACACACCCACAAACACTTGCTCGCTCCTATCGTAATCTTTCGAAATGTACAACAGGATGACCCAGTCCCCGAAAGGGCAACCTCTCTGAACCTGTCAGATCTATCGCTCTCAACATTTTAAAGGTAATGAAACAATCACTAAGATGAGATGGTAATGGGGTGATAGTAATAGTATGAGCTGTAGTTGTGATAGAGGCGGAGGCGACGGAGGTGGTGTTGGTGGTGACCTCCGAATGGGAAGACAAAAAAATGTTTATCACGAAGCTTTGCAAGAAGTTCCAAGTCGACATATATCATTGTTTTGACGAAAATTGTTCATTGTTTGGAAAATATTGGTCAAGTTTAAATAAAATTTAATATGTACTCAATGCATGAAGTATCATTATTGGGTTCAAGGCCCAAAAGAAGAGCCCGATAGGGTGACTTTTAAGCTACTAAATAATATATTCGTGTATAATGAGATGTCAAGTATAATGCAACCGTTCATTTTTTGTACCCCCCAAAATCAATAATATACTTTATCCTCTTAACTGAGGAATTTTTCGCACTTCAGTATAATGTTAAACCCACCGTTATTGCCCTTGATGTTTGGCATTACTTTTTTTTACTCTTTATCAAATAAATACCGTAAATTTTGAAACGAAATAATGCTTTTATATAATGGTGCAATAATATGCCTCTATTTAGATTCAATGGTTCTCAACGGGCATCCATATAAGATTTTGTTAAAGTTTATGTGCAATAAATTAGTTCTACAACACAGAATATTTCAACTTCATTTTTTTTTATCCAATTCTTAATGATATTTAATTATAAAAATATAATAGGATTTTTAAAAAAAACTTTGAGTGGCTATGAAGGTCTCTCTAGGTAAAATAGCAATTAAAGGGGTCCATAGACCAAAGAACGGTTGACAACTGCTGGTTTAGATAAATGACATGAATGTAAGGGAAGTTATTCCTATTACAACTCGTTTCAGTTAAACTTTCTATCAAGTCAGCGGTGTAAGTATAAAGTCACGGTGACTAGAGCGTGTCACTTATTTAAGAGGAGCTGTCATTGCTATCTGCACGAACAGACTTTGATCTTACTGCTGGAAGCCACTGTGGGTTTTTTTCTTTTTCGTCACACCAATTAGTTAAAATGTCGATTATCTATGAAATATCCCGGGCTGCTATTATTCTTCCTTTAATTTTCTTTTATACATGTGTTGCAATAGGGAGATTGATATTGTCTTTCATCAAAAGCCCTTTCAGTATTCTTGGCATATTCGACTTCAGACGGGGTCCAATCTTTAAAGCTCCGCCACCTAAATGGAATGATGAAGAACTCGGGACCCACGGGTTTCTCTCACTCAGTGTAAGTTATATTTTTTACTTTTTAACAACTCATGATAACGCTGCTTTCTTGTAGATTTAGACAATTTGGCATAACTGCAGGGTTTTACCCCCCAGACTTTGGGAGGTCATAACTTTCAGAAAAATGAATATTTTGTAATGAAATTTTCTATGCATATAGTATTTACTATGTAGAATCCGAATATACAAAAATTTCCGATGAAAGTGTTTTGGAATGGGGGTGGGGGACAATTTTCGGAAATTCCAACAGAGTCCACTTAAATTCTTCTTAACTTCCAGGAAAATTAATATTTTTTCGTGAAATTTTCTACAAATATACCTTGATGTATGTACATTTCGAGCATGTAGGAATTTTGAAGGAAACAACTGCAGGTTATTTTTGAGAAGCGTTCCCCACTCGGTGGTGTTTCGGAGCAAGTCGTCTATATTTGTTTCATTTTTCTCTATTATGTGCGTATGTGCATCTGTAGATTTCTAGACAGTAAAGAGAAGCCGTCATAAGAAAACTTTCGTTAAAAATAACATGCACACGATTTTTTTTTCTCAATAGAAGTAAATTCCAAAGTAAACGTTTCTAGTAGAGAAATAGAAGAGAACAGGAGCAAAAATAGGAATATACACGCACGGTTAAATATAGAAATTATCAGTGTCGCTTCCCGAAGAATTTTAAAATGTTAGCTTTCCGAAACTTTTTTTTTCAATCTTGCAAAAACACGAAGATTAAGAATAAACAGAAAAAGTACACAAATATATTTTACACACCTGTCAGGGCAACGGACTCGCGAGGATCGCGGTTTCGATTCCCAGACCGGGCGTTGTGAGTGTTTATTGAGCGAAAACACCTAAAACTCCACGAGGCTCCGGCAAGGGATGGTGGCGAACCCTGCTGTACTCTTTCACCACAACTTTCTCTCACTCTTATTTCCTGTTTCTGCTGTGCCTTTAATTCAATGGGTCAGCCTTGTCACACTGTGTCACGCTGAATATCCCCGAGAACTACGTTAAGGGCACACTTGTCTGTGGAGTGCTCAGCCACTTGCACGTTAATTTCACGAGCAGGCTGTTCCGTTGATTGGATCAACTGGAACCCTCGACGTCGTAAGCGACGGAGTGCCAACAACAACAGTGTTTATAAGTTGTCAGAGTTGTGTCCCCACCCCTTCCATCCAGCAATAAGTTGTACAGAGATAATTGTGATCCACACTTCTTTTTCCAGTTCTAGCATGCTTTCGCTAAAACGCAAAGACATAATGGCATACCTACACAATTGTGCTCCCTACCCCGATTTTGTTTCCTTATAACTTTCAGGTAAAGGGATATTTTGAATGAAATTTTCTACAAATCCGTTTCAGATGATTTCGATTTCAATTATATTGGAATTTAGTAAGAAAACAAAATTATGGGAGCAACTGTCTTCGCAGACTCATATTGTCGTTCAATGCTCGAAACGAGGAATAGATAGACAGCCAACAACTGATGAAGGGTCGTTCTTTATGTTACTTGTCCCGTTTTCCATTTGTTTCTCTCGTTGCTTGCGTATTGAACTCATTGTTTTTGTATTTCATGTTGTTTACTGTTGGTGACGTCATGTACCCATATATGCATGTGTGTGTGTATATATATATATATCCGTTGTCTGTAGTTCATTTTTCTAACGTCCTGTACCCTGTTATGCATCTATATACACATGTAGATGTAAGTATGTACATATATGTGGGTATACATGTATACATATTCTTTGTATTATTATATATATATCTTAATATATAAATCTGAAGTTGTGTGTTTGTGTTAATCTGAAAAATTACAGATATGTGAAAAGTACCAACCCTGCCATCTATTATAACTTTTGTTGTTCTGTTTAATATATACATAGATTATGCCTCCAAAGAAGAGAGTTTGCTGGGGAAAGACAGCAACCGGTTTAAAATGACAGCCACAGACTGCAGCAATTCACCACATTCCAGTAGCTACTTTGAGCATAATGCAAAATGGTGCATCAACACCTTCTGCTCAATCTGATAGAATTCTGGCAAAACTGTTTAGCAACAGATCGCCAGCAATTGCTTCATCACAAATTGCCATCCTAGCTCCTGTGAAAAGGGATTACCCTGCTATGTATAATCAGAGCAGCGCAAAAAGTTGTTTTGCACAAGCATTTCTATAGCCAATTACATGGATGAAATTTATGTATGCTTAATAATTTTACGCAAGACAGCTTTCAGACTTTCCCTATTAATTTCATCGTCTTTTGAATTATGAACATAAGGGTTTTTTCGTTGTAAGGCTTTCTTTTTTAGTTGATTTTCAGCTAGCAAGACTTATCGTAGATGGCATAATAAGTCACACCCGGACAAGGTCGGGTTATACTGCTAGTATATATATATATATATATATATCATCGTCATCATCATCATCATCATCGTTTAACGTCCGCTTTCCATGCTAGCATGGGTTGGACGACTTGACTGAGGACTGGTGAAACCGGATGGCAACACCAGGCTCCAATCTAAATTTGGCAGAGTTTCTACAGCTGGATGCCCTTCCTAATGCCAACCACTCAGAGAGTGTAGTAGGTGCTTTTACGTGTCACCTGCACGAAGGCCAGTCAGGCGATACTGGCAACGGCCACGCTCGAAATGGTGTCTTTTATGTGCCACCTGCACAAGCCAGTCCAGGGGCACTGGCAACGATCTCGCTCGAAAATCCTACGGGAGCCAGTCAGGCGGTACTGGCACCCCACCATCGCTTGACAATCGATGTTGCTGTGTTTACGTCCCCCGTAACTTAGCCATTTGGAAAAACACACTGATAGAATAAGTACTAGGCTTACAATAAATAAATCCTGGGGTCGATTTCTTCGACTAAATGTGGTGCTCCAGCATGGCCACAGTCACATGACCAAAACAAGTAAAACAATTAAAAACTATGCCATTTTAATACCAAGCAACGCCAGGTATCTCTGCTAGTTTAAAATAAAATAAGAAATTAAAAATTTTTTTGCTAAGAACAAGATTAATATTTATAAAAATGGGGAAATCCTGAAATTTGTAAGTAGTTGTTATGAAATGAATGTTGCATCTCCTTTGAAAAGAAACATGACCTCGTTCAGTTTTACCATAAATTTCATGCATCGTTTATTTCCAATCTACTACATACGTGAGAAATTCTGTCCGTGGGTGTGTTTGTGGAGTTGTTAGCTAACTCCTCCTACATCGTTTTATCGATTTTGATGAAACTTGGCATGTGAGTTGAAACCTTGACATGTGTCTGGAAACCTCGTGGCATACTCAGATTGTTGAAAAAAGTCGATAATAGGACCCCTGGAAGGGATCCTTATATATATATATATATAGTATATTTTATTTTAAAAACCAAGGGAAATAACCCATTCATTTTCCTATATTATTTGGTAAAAATGAAATTGAGTATGCTTTTTTCTTAGTATTTGAACTGTTAGAGTTATTTTCGCAATTTATCCAGTACAACCCTTAAACAAGTAAATAGTATTTTCCTAAACAATAGATCCACTTATTTTGGTTAGTGACTTATTCATGAATATACCAACACTAGCGCCCCTGAGGATAATATTCTCTGGGAATGCACAAAAGCCCTTTTCAGAGTTATTTACTTTGAATTGTAATTATCTCATATCTGATTAGCCTGTTATTACGTAATATGCTTCACGATTTTAGTATACATACCTTATTAGTACTTCCTCCTAGGTTCTACATACTCTGTTCGGTATTCTCTGTAAATTCACAAAAACCATTTTAAGGGCTACATACTTTGTGTTGTTGTTATTGGATTAGTGAAACAATTATGAGAACGGAACCAAGGGATAAACCCTGCTTTCCCGGGAATTACTGGGTATGTCAGCTAGTATTTAAATAATTGAAGGCGGTGAGCTGGCAGAATCATCAGCACGTCGGGCAAAATGCCTAATAACATTTCCTCTGTGTTTATGTTCTAAGTTCAAATTCTGCCAAGGTCAACTTTACCTTTAATCCTTTCTGGATCGATAAAATAAATACCAGTTGAGCAATGGGGTCGATGTAATCTACTTGACCACCCCCACTTCAAAATTGCTGGTTTTCTGCCAAAATTTGAAAGCAATTTTTAAATAATTGACAAGTAGTATTGATTTTAATCTATACATCACATTGTGCCAAAATTTAAAACCAATATTTTTTGTATACGAGAATTTCTAGACATAGTTATTCCTTGTATCAAATTCACGAATTTGTAGGGATGAGGTACCATCGATTAAAAGTCAATGAGATCCACTTTATAATCACATAGTTCTAGGTTCAATCATGCTACGCAGTGTTTTGAACAAGTGTTTATTATTGCGTCTATGCAGAATTTGATGGAGGGAAACTGGCAGTCCATTGCTTTTGCACATATATAGACACCTATTGGAGATAGGTGTGGCAAGCATTTCAACCAAAGGGATTCTTCAGTTATTAAAACCTTATAAGTATAGATGGATCCACATTAGCCGTCTAATTTGTGTTTGTGTGTTTGTGTATATCATTCACCCACGGAAATGAATTAATTTTATTTTTAATATCGACATTTACTTTTTAGCAATCGCTGACCCAATTCTTGGTCAAATTAAATGCGGTTAAATTCATTGAAAGACACCGAAACTCTGCTACATTTTGATACACACAAAAGCTAATTCAAAATAGGGACGTTAGAAAATAACTTAGGAGGCAAAAAATAATAAAATATGAGAGCATGATCATTGGGACACCAAACTGTAGTTATGTTTCTGTGCATATGTATTTTTTTTAATCTGTAGAACAAACAGTGACTTAATGGTTGAGAGTTTCACACATGACACTTAAAAAACCTTGGTGAGTGAGTGCTATGCATGAAACTCTCTGTCCTTGATCACTTTGTATCATCTATTTATTATTATTTTTTTTCTAATGGTAGATTTTGAAACAGCTGTCACAAATAAAATGTGATTTTTATGAGTGAAAGGTGGAGGGCATCGGTATATTCTGTCGTTTGACGATATCCTACATTCTAAAATGTGTAATTCATATTAAAGTAAATTAATCTATGTTTCCCAAACTTTTTGATCCCAACTCCTTCATTGTGTTTTCAGAATATGTCACAAAATTTATTTTTCTGTTAATAATATACTGATTACATCTGGGATGCCACATGCTGTGACACCTTCTCCAGCAACAACTTGGTGTATTCAGCTATCAGCCCAGGCTCTATTGCTTGTCAGGCTGAGAAATGCAAACTGTTAAGGTATTGGTCACTCTCTGACAGGTTTATCATCGAAACTGTGGCAGTGGAGACTTCTGGTGTTCTTGGCTCCTAGACCATATCCCTGCTCAGTGATATTGGGGTGGAGATAGCAATCCACAAGTACAAGCCCTTCAAGCCAGAGTAGCTGTTCCAGCACATTTCCCTCACCTTCTTCCAGGGCAATGCCTTTTCCATTTTGTCTGCTAGGACCATGAGGTGGTCTGACATACAAGCAATTGTGTTGTTCCACTCAATGTAAAAATATAAAAAGTAATGTTAAATTATTTTTAAAAAATTGAAATAAATAAAAAATAATAAGTAAAATGGAATCTGCAACAAGAAAGAGAACTATATACCAATTATCTGTGGCACTTAATTTGCTTTTAGGACACTTTCCACTCCAACCAGTCTCATACTGTTAAATTAGTGACAGATGCAATCTTCTATGACACCGGGTCCCAAATTCTTTTTGTTGTGGAGTCCAATAAGTGAAACAAAATTTGTTTTTGAGAGATAATCTATTTATACACACACACACACACACACACACACACACACACACACACACACACACACACACATATATAAAAAATGCAACTTCACTTTGAAATTGTTCATACCATTCTTTTTATCAAGTTTTATTAATAATTCATCTTGTGAACTTTTAGAACCTTATGTTCCTCAGAACGTCATCATCATCATTTAGTATTCATTTTCTATGCTGACACAGGTTGGACATGTATACTGTAGACCACATTTACCAAAAAATGTTATTCTAATCTTACTAGCAATTCTACAATACTTTTCAAATATTCAAGCTGTCCTGTGTTTGTCTTCTGAACTACTATTCTGATAAACATACTCATTCTGACAAACCATCTAAATCCATTTGGTTGCAATTCTTGTCTCTCTTTACCCTCTCCTTCCATCTTCCTCCTAGTTCTCCACCTTCTTCTCACCTCTCTGCTTTTGTGATAATACACTTCTACCCAATATTTTCTTCTCAGAATTGCATTCAATCATCTCTCAAATAACCTGTCTTTCAACTGTTTAATCCTTTAGCATTTAAACCAGCCATATCCAGTCTGTTTTATGTTTAAACCAGCCATATCCAGTCTGTTTTATGTTTAAACCAGCCAGATCCAGCCTCTCACATCCAGCCTACAATGTCATTTTTAAAATATACAATCACATCATCAAAATTTCAAAGCTATGAGATAATGCATGATTAATTCAAAGCAATGTGAGTAAATAAGCATTATATTGGACAGAGTGATCTGAATGCTAAAGGGTTGAACTGAGCATTTACCAATGTGAACTTTAATTGATGCAAGAGGCACTAGCATAACTGGAGGAGGGGGGCAGTAGGGGTAATCCACTCCGGGCAGCACTTTTGGGTCTGCTGTAGGCAATATGTGTTTTTTATGGGGTCCAGGGGTGGAAAATGGAAGGGCCACCCTGGGTGGCACACACTGTAGCTACGCTAGTGGCACCAGGACTTCTAAAGGCTTTGATCTTTTGAAAATGTTCACTAACCAGCAGACATTGTGAGTATAAAATGGTACATGATGATCACTTGTATCTTACTAGCATTTATTTCCTCAACCCTTTGATAAAATGCAAGTTTTGTGCTGTTGTTGATCATTCTCATTAGTCTGAGAAGGTATGTAAACATCATGAGCACTGCCTCTCTTAATAGAACTAACTTCATGGTTTTTCACCTATAGCAAACTCCTTGTATTCTTTTTAATAAGCATTAAGCATGAGTTTTTTTTATTTTTTTTTTATCATCCTTTTCTAATTAGTATTATTTTTAAAACCATTAAGGCAATGAGCTGGCAGAACCATTAGCATACTAAACGAAACACTTAGTAACATTTCATCCATCTGTGCATTCTGAGTTCAAATTCCACTGTGGTCGATTTTGCCTTTCATCCTTTCAAATAAGAGAAAATGAGTACTGGTCAAGTACTGGAGTTGATATAATTGTCTTACCCCTCCACTCAAAAATTGCTGGCCCTGTGCCAAAGTTTGAAACAATTTTTAAACTTTTATTTATGAAAACTTACTGAAAAACAGTCTATTGTTTTTAGCTTATTTGAACTTATTTAAAAATTAACATGTTGTCACCTGTTGAAATGAATGTGTTATTGCTTTTTTATATTTTTTAAATCTAAATAGAAGGTGAGAGACTACATTGTCTATAAAGTAAACAGTTCGTATGTAGGCTTGGTTACTGGTACTCTAAAATATAATAAATGGAACCTTCTGTTTGTTTATTTGGAAAAGATTAGTATCACAAAGAAGGAAAAAAAAAACTTACCAATCCAAATTGACTTCATAGAAACAAAATAGATAAGCTTCAATGCTCTTGGCTTTCTACTCAGGTTTTTGTTTTAAATAAATAAATAAATAAATATATATATATATATATATATATATATATATATATATATAAGAATAGCCTGGGCAAAGTTTAGAGAGCTCTTACCCCTGCTGGCGACAAAGGGACTCTCACTCAGAGTAAAAGGCAGACTGTATGACGCATGCGTACGAACAACCATGCTACATGGCAGTGAAACATGGGCTGTAACTGCTGAGGACATACGTAAGCTCGCAAGGAATGAAGCCAGTATGCTCCGTTGGATGTGTAATGTCAATGTGAATACCTGTCAGAGTGTAAGTATCTTGAGAGAAAAGCTGAACATTAGAAGCATCAGTTGTGGCGTGCAAGAGAGACGATTGCGCTGGTATGGACATGTGGTGAGAATGGAGGAGGATAGCTGCGTGAAAAAGTGCCACACCCTAACAGTTGAGGGAACCCGTGGAAGAGGTAGGCCCAGGAAGACCTGGGCTGAGGTGGTGAGGCAAGACCTTCGTACATTGGGCCTCACCGAGGCGATGACTACGGACCGAGACCTTTGGAAATGGGCTGTGCGTGAGAAGACCCGGCAAGCCAAGTAAGATCGTTGCCAGTGCCCCTGGACTGGTTCTTGTGCGGGTGGCACATGAGATGCACCATTTTGAGCGTGGCCGTTGCCAGTACCGCCTGACTGGCTCCTGTAGGATTTTCGAGCGAGATCGTTGCCAGTGCCCCTGGACTGGCTTGTGCGGGTGGCACATAAAAGACACCATTTCGAGCGTGGCCGTTTTCGTGCGGGTGACACGTAAAAGCACCCACTACACTCTCTGAGTGGTTGGCGTTAGGAAGGGCATCCAGCTGTAGAAACTCTGCCAAATCAGACTGGAGCCTGGTGTTGCCATCCGGTTTCACCAGTCCTCAGTCAAATCGTCCAACCCATGCTAGCATGGAAAGCGGACGTTAAACGATGATGATGATGATGATGATGATATATATATATATATATATATATATAATCTCATTCCAGGGTGAAAAACTAGAGGTAGTCGATAGCTTCCGCTATCTGGGCGACCAAGTTAGTAGTGGGGGTGGGTGCGCTGAAAGTGTAGCTGCTAGAATAAGAATAGCCTGGGCAAAGTTTAGAGAGCTCTTATCCCTGCTGGCGACAAAGGGACTCTCACTCAGAGTAAAAGGCAGACTGTATGACGCATGCGTACGAACAGCCATGCTACATGGCAGTGAAACATGGGCTGTAACTGCTGAGGACATACGTAAGCTCGCAAGGAATGAAGCCAGTATGCTCCGTTGGATGTGTAATGTCAATGTGAATACCCGTCAGAGTGTAAGTATCTTGAGAGAAAAGCTGAACATTAGAAGCATCAGTTGTGGCGTGCAAGAGAGACGATTGCGCTGGTATGGACATGTGGTGAGAATGGAGGAGGATAGCTGCGTGAAAAAGTGCCACACCCTAACAGTTGAGGGAACCCGTGGAAGAGGTAGGCCCAGGAAGACCTGGGCTGAGGTGGTGAGGCAAGACCTTCGTACATTGGGCCTCACCGAGGCGATGACTACGGACCGAGACCTTTGGAAATGGGCTGTGCGTGAGAAGACCCGGCAAGCCAAGTAAGATCGTTGCCAGTGCCCCTGGACTGGTTCTTGTGCGGGTGGCACATGAGATGCACCATTTTGAGCGTGGCCGTTGCCAGTACCGCCTGACTGGCTCCTGTAGGATTTTCGAGCGAGATCGTTGCCAGTGCCCCTGGACTGGCTTGTGCGGGTGGCACATAAAAGACACCATTCCGAGCGTGGCCGTTTTCGTGCGGGTGACACGTAAAAGCACCCACTACACTCTCTGAGTGGTTGGCGTTAGGAAGGGCATCCAGCTGTAGAAACTCTGCCAAATCAGACTGGAGCCTGGTGTTGCCATCCGGTTTCACCAGTCCTCAGTCAAATCGTCCAACCCATGCTAGCATGGAAAGCGGACGTTAAACGATGATGATGATGATGATGATGATATATATATATATATATATATATATATAATCTCATTCCAGGGTGAAAAACTAGAGGTAGTCGATAGCTTCCGCTATCTGGGCGACCAAGTTAGTAGTGGGGGTGGGTGCGCTGAAAGTGTAGCTGCTAGAATAAGAATAGCCTGGGCAAAGTTTAGAGAGCTCTTATCCCTGCTGGCGACAAAGGGACTCTCACTCAGAGTAAAAGGCAGACTGTATGACGCATGCGTACGAACAGCCATGCTACATGGCAGTGAAACATGGGCTGTAACTGCTGAGGACATACGTAAGCTCGCAAGGAATGAAGCCAGTATGCTCGGTTGAATGTGTAATGTCAATGTGAATACCCGTCAGAGTGTAAGTATCTTGAGAGAAAAGCTGAACATTAGAAGCATCAGTTGTGGTGTGCAAGAGAGACGATTGCGCTGGTATGGACATGTGGTGAGAATGGATGAGGATAGCTGCGTGAAAAAGTGCCACACCCTAACAGTTGAGGGAACCCGTGGAAGAGGTAGGCCCAGGAAGACCTGGGCTGAGGTGGTGAGGCAAGACCTTCGTACATTGGGCCTCACCGAGGCGATGACTACTGACCGAGACCTTTGGAAATGTGCTGTGTGTGAGAAGACCCGGCAAGCCAAGTAAGATCGTTGCCAGTCCCCCTGGACTGGCTCTTGTGCGGGTGGCACATGAGATGCACCATTTTGAGCGTGGCCGTTGCCAGTACCGCCTGACTGGCTCCCGTAGGATTTTCGAGCGTGGCCGTTTTCGTGCGGGTGACACATAAAAGCACCCACTACACTCTCTGAGTGGTTGGCGTTAGGAAGGGCATCCAGCTGTAGAAACTCTGCCAAATTAGATTGGAGCCTGGTGTTGCCATCCGGTTTTACCAGTCCTCAGTCGAATCGTCCAACCCATGCTAGCATGGAAAGCGGACGTTAAACGATGATGATGATGATGATTATATATATATATATATATATATATATATGCTTCAGTGTTTTGCTTTACAGTCCTTTTTTTTTTTTTTGTAGTTATTTAATCTTTTTAACTCTCTCATATAAATAAATGCTTTGAATTACTGCTGTCAGATATAGTTTGTTTACTTAAAAGAAACTAAAGCACTTTGCTCCTTTGAACAGACTACATTCCAGTCTTTTCTTATGAACTTAACTATTTACTTTTCAGAAAAGAGTAATTCTGAAATGCCATCTCCATTATAAGCAAAATGTGTTAGGTTATGAGCTCATCATCATTTTTCATTTAATGTCTGTCTTCCATGCCGGCATGGGTTGAATGGTTTGCTTGGAGCTGGTAAGGCCAGGGGCTGCACCAGGCTCCGTTGTCTGTTTTGATATGGTTTCTATGGCTGGATGCCCTTTCTAATGCCATTCACTCTACAGAGTATACTGGGTGCTTTTTATGTGGTACCAGCACCAATGCTTTTATGAAGTACCAGCACCTGTATCAGTTCTGCTGTGGTGGACAGGTCTTCTTGAATACAGTAATTCATGGACTATTATTTATGCTGAAGTGTATAATCATTGATGGAGGAAAATAAAATTGTCTAGAAACTAAACCCTATTATTTTATGTTGTTACATTTCTATACATTTATTTATCATTTATTTATAAGTTTGTTCACTTTCACATTATCAAGTTATGACTAGACTATACTTGCCAATGATGCCAAATTAAGAAACTTGTTCATACTTCTAAACTTTTGGAAAATATTCAGATTTAACAAATATTTTTCACTATATATTTGGTATTTCAGATTTTAATGTTATATTATTATCACAATGAAAATCAAAGCAATAATGTATATATTCATTCTTAATAGATTCCAGCAGACTTGTATGAGAATTTGTGATTCACTGCTGAATTTCATATTCAGAAAACAACTTCTCTCTTGAGATCAGCAGTTCTCAATCATTTTTTTACTTATGGACCTTTTGATTCCTATTTTGCTTGGTTGGACCCTCATAGCTATTTGAGGTTTAAAAAAATCCTATAATATTTTTAGATTTAAATATTATTATAAATCATATAAAAAAATTGTTAAAACATTTCGTGTAATATAGAAATATAACCAGTTTATTGCACATAAATTTTAGCAATAAAATCCTATGTAGACCCCAGTTGAGAACCTCTGCTATAGATGATCACCATGCTTTAAAAATGCTGTAACCTTACCTCTTATTTGTCAATCCCAAAATGAATGTACCAAGTTACATTTATACAATTAGTTGGATTCACATGATTTAAGTTAACTTTTATTTTTAAGTACTCAAGCACAAAATTTCTGAAACCATAAACATTAGTGAGGCAGTAACATAATTAGTTACGTACTTTAATTAATTATGTACTTTATGTACTTTAATTAGTTATGTACATAATTAGTTATGTACTCACAAATTTTTATGAAAATATCTTTTTATATAATTTTATCTGTGAGGTTAAGAATTTCACTTCACAACCTTGTGGCTTGGGACTCAATCCTAGTGTGTGGCACCTTGAGCAAGTGTCTCTTTCTATAGACTTGGGTTGACCAATACCTTGTGAATAAAATTTGGTTGTTGAAAAACTATACTAAAGCACATTGTGTGTGTGTGTGGTGTTTATGTTTGTTGGTTTATCAAATTGTGTCCCTTTTTCAAATATGTAATTTTATGATTTGATAAGTTAAGTAACGGAGTCAATACTGTTGACTGAAACCTTTGACAGCAGTACCCCTGCATGGTCACAATCTAATGACTTAGACTAGTAAAAGTGGACTGTATATGTTCTTTTATTCTTTCACTGATTTCAGACATAGGACTGCCAGATATTTTAAGCATCTCAGCAGTAATTCTTGATAGACCAGTTTTCCCTGTCTTTATTTCCTTAATTACCTTATTTATTATACTACTGTCAATTAGGATATCTGGTCTCCCTGTTGGGTTCACATTAAGAAGACTCTCTTTCTCCCATGTATTCTCTACATGTAATAATATACCTTCATAGCTATACTCCCACAGCTCATTGTTTTCAGACCTTACTTGGAAGCAGGTGAGGATTGGTGACAAGGAAATCTATCTCAACAAATTCCAACCAGCCCATGCTGACATGGAAAAACGAACATCAAAAATGATGATGGTGATGATATATTAGCACATCTTTTTTGTATAGAGTACCACTTTGTCTAATATGGATAAAAGTGAATTTGATTGTTATTGCTTATCCCTAGGTTGGCTCTGATTGAACAGACTAATGATGAAAGTAGTCCAGGCTAGATTTGTGTTTTAGTATATCAGGAACTACTTATTGAATTCATCCTTCGAAATGGTTTTGTCTAATTTAAAGACTTGAGTGCCATTTCTAGCAGATCAAGTGACTATCTAGAAACACTATTTTGGAACATCAACACCAGCTGATATACACAGTTATAAACCTTTCAGGAGGGAAAACGGATCTTTTTTAAAATGGGGGCCACATTTTTCATTAACGAAACACTTTGAAACTTGGAACACTGGTAGAATGTGTCATATAAAACATCTTTTTCTCTTAGTTTTCTTAAAAAAAAAAGAAATCCATAAATTATTCCATGTTAAAGTTGTCGTATTTCTGTAATTTCAACCAATCACTGACGTCCATTCAACCGATATACATTAAGTGCCGACTACATAAACAAACGATTCTGAAACAATTAACCCTAACTCTAACCCTAACCCTAACTCTAGGGTTAGGGTTAGGGTTAAAGCAAATTTAAAATGAAAAAAGCAAATAAAACGAAGGTATGGAGATTAAATACGCTTTACATCGCTTAATGAGCCAAAGGAGTGAATGTAAACAACTGAATACTTGTCAGTGATTGGTTGAAATTATCGAAATAAGACAATTTTTTACATGAAATAAATTCGAATACAAAAATATTTTTCTGTTCTATAACACAAAATAGATAAGTATACGAAGTTTGAAAGTCTTTTGGTACCAAAAACACTACGTAAAACATTAATGAAAAGTGTGGCCCCCGTTTTAAAAAAGATCCGGGAAAACATATTTTTACATCATAATATATACACCAGGCAAACAAAACAGTACACTTGCCTGCTAGAAAACCTCTCTTTCTCTCTCTCTCTCTCTCTATCTATCTCTATCTCTCTCTCTCTCTCTCTCCCTCTCCCTCTCTCTCTCTCTCTCTCTCTCTCTCTGTGAAACTTTCAAATGGTTGATAAGATTTACCTATTGCTAACCATACTTGAATATGATATAAATTTGGAGTGCTTCTATTTTTGGCTTCTAACTCTGCTGTTAAATCTAGAGGTCAGTGTTCTAGATTTTGAACCTTGTCAGGTTGTAGATAATAGTAAGAGCTCAATTTTTTTCTGTCTACATTTGAACTCACATTTTTGTGACATCTCTTGCATTCTATTAATGTTAGGTTTAAGTTTGGTGTAACTTTACGTATCTGATAACTTGAGCAAATACTATGGACACTCAAATACAGGACAACATGAAAGTACATATGTAGAGCTTTCTCGCAAAAAAGTGTCCCTAGAAAAGAAAAAGGGTCATGTTATACTTAAAGTCCTTAAAAAAAGTAATTTTTTGTCCCTCAAGAAAAACTTTCAAAAGCAAACCTTCATTTATTTAGAAGCATATGCAGTAAATGACAAAGATGAATGTATTCTATTCTTTGATCATTTAGATAGAGCCCAATGCAGTTTGCCACTGTCTCGAGGAAGATTAGTTGATCTTGTGTATCACCCAAGGAAATAGCAAGTAGTGCAAGATTATCTGCAAAATCTATTAGTTCCATGTATTTTCTCCATTAATACTTAAAGTATAATCAAGAGTAATGATAAAAAGGAAGGGCACTAAAGTATTACCTTGAAGAATTCATGAAATTACATCAAACATCTCAAACTCATCATCAGAGGTTAGGATTTTGTATCTCTGTAAAGTACTTTGATTGTGTCAGTTATCTTTCGAAGTATACCATGTTACTGCTGTAGCTCAAAAAGGTTTGCTCAGTGAACTGAGCAGAAAGCCTTTCTAAATTTACAAATTTCCGAGCGAGATCGTTGCTGGTGCCCCTGGACTGTCTCTTGTGCAGGTGACACATGAAATGCACCATTTTGAGCGTGACCGTTGCCAGTGCTGCCTGGCTGGCCTTCGTGGGATTTTCGAGTGAGATCGTTGCCGGTGCCCCTGGACTGGCTCTTGTGTGGGTGGCACATGAGGTGCACCATTTTGAGCATGGCCGTTGCCAGTACCGCCTGACTGACCTTCGTGCGGGTGACACGTAAAAGCACCCACTACACTCTGAGTGGTTGGCGTTAGGAAGGGCATCCAGCTGTAGAAACTCTGCCAAATCAGATTGGAGCCTGGTGTAGCCATCTGGTTTCACCAGTCCTCAGTCAAATCGTCCAACCCATGCTAGCATGGAAAGTAGACGTTAAACGATGATGATGATTAATACCACATTTGGACAGCAAAGAGTTATTTGTAACTAGCAGGACTTATGGAAATTCCATGGTATAAGTCAGCATATTTGAAAACATCATGTTTGTATATTAAACACAAGCAAGGAATTAAAAAAAAAATTTTTGTTATCCTGCAAGTTGATGAAAACAGTACTTTTTAAAACGAATTTCAAAAGTATTGTTTATTTACCTCTTTGTAATATGTTTGACAGATATGATGTGCTTTATAGTTTAAGGAAATAAAAGATGAATTAAAAAAATAAAGCGTATTCATATATACTGATTAATTGTTTATTATTTAAATCTTTATTACATATTTTTACAAAGTAAATAAATAAATACAAGCTATAGATACAAACATTCTACATTACAAATGGGACTATATGAACTATATGTGACATACATATAGAAATAGAAATAGAAAATGAAATAATTTAAATGTGTATGAAATAGGCATTGTATGTGATCACAGAAAATACTTTACAAACTGTGAACTTTATGTAATATAAATGACATACATATACATGAGATTAATAAAATTCTAGACTTACTTTCTCAGCACTTCTTTTATACACACTAAAAAAGTAAGAGTTTTATTTTCTTGTTTGCCTTGTTTGTTGGTCTCAACACAGATGTTAATACCTGCCTTAAGGTTAATCTGCCATGAGAAAAACCAGTTTGATTTTTCCCTTTCAATCAGTTTAACAATGAACGAGACAATTTAAAATCAAATTGTTCTGTTACTTAGTAGCTATAAGAAGAAAAGCTATCCTACCATAGATAATTGGTAATGTGAGGTCACCTTTCTTATTACACCTCCTTTTACAAATAAATCATCATTGTATCAATAGAAGATTTGAAGGACAAACTGTCTAAAAGTGCCCCCCCCCCCATCAAGAATTGTAATGTATGCTAGGAGCAGTGCAGTTTTTACCTCTCCCACCAACTTTGTACAGAATTAACCAACAAAAGGCATTAGCCTTGTTCATTATTGGAACTTTTTATGACTGTTTTTTTTTGTGGCAATACTTTAAAACAAATTAATTTACATAAGAAAGCAGCTAATTAACTCTATCAGTTATTAATCGTTAACATTGTTATTTATCTATTCATTCATTCACACACACATACACGTATCGCTGACCACTACATTTATATTTTTTTTCTCCTTTTTTTTTTCTCTTTGTTTCACTCCTTATTTTTTTTTTCTCCTTGTTTCTCTCTTTATTTCTTTCTGTGTTCCTTTCAGTTGAAGAGCATAGGCTCGAAACGTCAAAGACTTTCTCTATTCCCGAGTGTTAAACTAATACATCCATTTGTTGTTTACACCACCTGTCTTCGTCTGTTGTTTTTTTCGTAAATTCTCCCATATATATATATATATATGTGTGTGTGTGTGTGTGTGTTCATTTATCTATTTATATATTATTGTTGTTGTTATTTATTATTAAGGTAGCAAGCTGGTAGAATCGTTAGCATGCTGCACGAAATGCTTAGCAGTATTTTTCCCATCGCTACATTCTGAGTTCAAATTCTGCTGAGGTCGACTTTGCCTTGTATCCTTTCAGAGTTGATAAATTAAGTACCAGTTGAACACTGGAGTTGATGTAATTAACTCATCCCCCACCAAATTGCTGACCTTGTGGCAAAATTTGAAACCATTATTATTATTATTATTATTCATTATTATTATTAATTGTTTTGCAGAATGTTAATGTCCACTATGTTAGTATAGGAGATAAAAATAAGCCCTTGATGCTTTTCATCCATGGTTTCCCAGAATGTTGGTATTCCTGGCACTATCAAATAGTTGAGTTCAGTAAAAATTACAGGTAAGATTCTAACTTACTTCACCTGTAATTATAAAACTTTGATTTAAACATGTCATCAGATTTGTTTCACATCTTTGTTATTAAGAAATAGAAATTAAAATTTCATGATACTTATATACCATTTTTTCATATATTTTGTACTAGATTTGAACTAATAAATTTCTCTTTCAACAAGCATCATATTTTCTCAGTTTTCATGTTATCACAGCAGGAGAAAACCCTGCATATCTATCTCTTTAATAATAACATTCTACCTGCACTTTTATATGCAAGTGAGATATGGAACAGTGGCTGGCTATCATACAGAGGACCACAGAAAGATCCATATTGGGGATATTATTGGGGGAACATATCTGAAACAAAGTAATTTGTGAACAAAGTGCAGTGAATGAAGTGATTATGGAATCCTCGAAGCACGAGCTTAACTGTGCGAGCGATTGTCATAAGATTCACAAGAAATGGTGGAACTATGCAGTTATCAAGTGTTAATCCAAGAGATCAAATAAGATCACTTGGAAAATCTCAAATACAAAAAGTTATAGTCAAATAATATGGCCCAATGGAAATACATTATGATAGCCTAACAATCTGGTCAATAAAGAGATAAAGTGAATATGTTATTAGATTAACTTAGTGAATATTAAAGATTTTCTCAAATATTTCATTTCATTTCAGAGTTGTTGCTTTTGATCAAAGGGGATATTCACTCTCTTCTAAATTTACTGATAAGAAGTATTTCACAATTGAAAAACTATCTGCTGATGTGTCTGAAGTTATTCAAACTCTTGGTATGTTCCTGCTAAAGACAAATTATTTTGCTGATATTTCAATCTAAGTTAAATCAAATGT
The DNA here is from genome assembly GCF_046866305.1 of Octopus bimaculoides. Lineage (NCBI taxonomy): Eukaryota > Metazoa > Mollusca > Cephalopoda > Octopoda > Octopodidae > Octopus > Octopus bimaculoides. Next base: position 34,439,703 of record NC_142929.1, on the reverse strand, counting down.
TTTTTTTTTTTTTTACTAGTATTAAATTTTTCAGTTATTCTTTAACTTTACTGTGGTGTTTTATATATATATATATATATATATATATATATATATATATATATATATATTTAGATGTTTTACTTATGAAATTTCAACAGTTAATAAATGCACCAACAACTTTACTTTTCAACCACCATTCTCCTGAAAAAATATATTTTATAAATTATACTCCATTCCAACCCCATCTCAAAGTTAGATTTGTAATTTTAGACTTTCAGATAAAGCGAGTAGGTCAGTGGTTATTACTGATAGTGCCATTTCAGAGTTCAAATATTGAAACTGTCACCTTATTTTATCACTCATAAGCATATTAAATATCAGTAAAAGTATGTAAATTATTTCGTATGTGTATTTGGTGTGCAAGATTCTTGATGTAAATTATGTGAGGTGATGTATCTCCATTAGTTTCAACAATGAAAACTCAGTTGATCAGTCAATTAAGTTACCTGCTCATTGAATAAGCATGTAAGTGGCTGAGTATTCCACAGATATGTGTACCATTTATATAATCAACATGATGAATTAACATGACACAGTATGTGACAACTCTGTACTTTTGAAATACAGGTACAATCCAGTTCAATCGGTTTCACTCATAAGGCTAGTGTTGTTGACCTGAGATAATTTTGTAAAAGAAACTTTCTCAAGATGTTTTGTTGTGAGATTGAACTTGGGGCCTAAGCAAACTTATCTATTCGGCTGTTCTGTATCAATCAACAAAATTTCTGTAATAAAGTAGTGTATGGACTATAATTTATTCAAAATACAACTACACCAGTTATTTGTAAAAGGCATTGAACTATATGATTAAAAATTCATAACTTAGCATTTTATTCAATTTTATGCATGAGAATTTTAAAGAAGACTGGTCTAAACAGAACAGGAAGAGACACATGTGATGGAGAGTCACTGAGGAGGTCACCGGACGTGAAGATTTCAGACAAAGGGCACTAAAATAATAATAATGATAATAATAAAGCTGATGTGAAGAACAAGTATATAGTTTGTGTGATTAATTGCAACGAAAAAAAAATGAAAAATGACCATCCCCAAATGTAACAATTTTAAAAACACTAAGGAGTTAAAAAAGCAGTTTAAGAGAGGGAAGAGAAGAGACTTTTCCAGTCTTTACAAGATGTTTTGTAATATAATAAAATTACACAAAAGACATTACTGAGAAATCATCTGATATTATTTTAAATGATCTAATCCATGAATAATTTTCACATAAAAACTATGTCCTCCCAAGTTATATTGAGACCTCATAGGTACATGAAAGGTGGTGAACTGACAGCCTTTAGGGCACTCTGAGTTCAAATCCTGCTGAGATCAACTTTGCTTTTTCATCTTTTCATGGTTATTGAAACAATGTCAATTCAAGGTAGTAGATTGATGCAACTGTCTGATGGTCAGGCAAAATACCTTGTGATTCAGTCTCTTTGTGCACTGATAATAATGTCCACAACAACACTCATAACAAGTTAAATGAACCAAAGTTGGGTGGCCTTTCATTTGGACAAAGATCAGTGGCATAGTGAGGGAGGCTTGCATACATGGGAAATTGTGACACTTCCTCATAAAAATCTTACCCAGCTCTATACATACATATGTAGATACATGATCAACTTTGACCAACTAAGGCCCTAAAAAAAAGATACTTGTTAGATTTTGCTTCACTGAACAGGTCTAATAAGGCCAAATCATGTCCAAAATTTTCCCTGTACCTTGCAATGATCATTAACTCTCCATAACATATCCCCATCTAATTTTTAATGAATTTAAATTTCAAAGTTCTTCCCATTGCCTGCCTTGACAAGAATTATCATGAACACTAAAGCTTTTCTTTTCATTACAGGCTTAATTATTGTATTAACTTGCACTTTATAAAATTATTTCTTATATTCATGGGGAAAATTAAACAGCTACAAGTTATATTTTATTTATTTATTATAGGTTACAAAAACTGTGTGCTTGTCGGCCATGATTGGGGAGGTGCAGTAGCATGGAATACAGCTATAAATTATCCTCAGTTGGTTTCCAAATTAATCATTATGAACTGCCCACATCCAACAGTTTTTTCGAAATATCTTCGGAGCCATTTCTCTCAACTTAGAAAATCATGGTAAGAATATCACATTATCTATTCACTCCAAAGCTGCTCCTCCCAACTGGAACATAGCAAGATGTTTGCTAGGATATCTGCAAGAAATAATGATGTATAGGTTAATTGTATGTAAATGCATTTTTGAATCATTTTTGGTTTTAATTCTATTATTAAACATGGCAGGACCACTAGAGTCTTTTCTGCAGCATTTGTTCCGGCTTTTTACATTCTGTGGTCAGTTTTACCTTTCAACCCACAGGGGCTGATAAAATAAAGTACCAGTCAAATACAAGGACTGATGTCATTGACTGACCCCTTCCCATCAAATTTGGTGACATTGTGCATTAGTTAGAAACTATTGAGAAAACCTGGCATCTTCAAGTAATAAGGCAGCCTGAGAAGAAAAATGACTTCTTAAGAGAAAGTTCTGACCAAACAAGGGTTTGGCTAAGATGAATTTCATAAACTTTCTTTGAGACATCTCATGAATTTAGGATGGTCAACCATTTCCAAGTTAGTTTTATTTGTTTAATATCTTATGATATGTAAGAGAAAGGAAAATATAAATAAAGACATTTAATCATTCTGAGACGGGGAATGTTTTGGTGGGGTTCTCCATGTTGGGAAATGCTGCTCTAAAGTATTTTTAAATACAGTTTTTTTTTTCTTACAGTTTAAACAAAATATTTAATGTAATTTCAAAGAGTTGCAAGGAGTATAAAATTAGTTCTCTCAACTTTATTTTCTTTCATATATCCTTGATACACACACCCAAAGCTTTGCTTAAATGTAGCCTACATTTGCTGTTCAATATTGGATTAAATATCAATGCACTTAACATCGTAATTTTTATATAGTATCTCACTCACATTTTTTATTCTTTCATTACAGGTACATGTTTTTCTTCCAAATGCCATATATCCCAGAATGGATATACTCATTCAACAAATTTGAGGCTTTATCTAAAATTTTCACCAGTCGTGTTGGAGTCAGAAGTGAAAATATGACGAGTGATGATATTGATGTTTACAGATATGCCTTTTCTCAACCAGGTGAGCTGATCTTAGTATTTTAGGAATGTTCTAAGCCTTTTAATATCATCATCTTTTGGTATGCTTATTTTAACCCCATTCAGTTTTCATTTCACATTACTTTTACACACACACGCACATGTATAAAGTACTTTATTCTAATACTTTTATCACTGATGCTTTTTTTCTTTGCTTTTGTAGTTCTTTTTTTCTTCAAATCCTTTCATGAACCAAGTAACATAAATATGTATATATCTAGTCTACTACCAGCTGAGAAATCTGGTGTGACAAATGCTGAATTTAAACATTTACAAAGGTCAATGTTAAAATTGATATATTCACTAGTAATATAAAGCTTTTATTTTTAATTTTGTCATTGCCATAGTGTTATTTCCTGGATGTTATGCTAGATTTAATGGCTAGTAGTTCATTGAGACATCCCCCATTTATTAGGTCTCTTTTTTTTCTGTATTTGCCAGTCTTACATTGATGCAAGCTGTCAGCTCTTTCAACTGTCCTGCACAGCTTTTACACTCATATACTGTGTTAAGTTATCAAAACTAGACTTATGTTTACCAGTTACAACTAAGTATTCAATTAGTTATTCTCATTTCTTGGTTTCCTAAATATATATATATATATATATATATATGAACTATTCAGCAACATCAACATATCTAAATGTCATCATATGATAATTCAGCAGATCTTAATATATTAACTTTTTATCTTAGTCTTACACTCATTACACTTTTGAAATGGTGCAGTTTGTGGTTTCTCTTCCTTGATTTGATGACTGTTAGCTTATTGCTCAAACTGACCATTTGTATTTATTGATTTGTATATTTAGTAAGGAATTTAGCATACACATAGGTGTCTGCCAAGATTCAGTTCTTAGCCCTCTTTTGTTTATTATTGTTCTCCAGACCATAGCAGATGATCAAGGCTAGCAATAAAATTTCTTGTAAGCAGAAGATCCAGTTCTCTTAGACAATCAGTCAACCAATTAGAGGCATAGTTGCAAATGTAAAAGTAAAGGCCCCCACCTTTATCTTTTAACCAGAAGGAAAGGACAGTGCTTATGATCCTTTACAAGGCCTCTGAAATTGGAGGGAGGGAGATATACTCTAATCAGAGCCCTAGCCTAAATTTTTGCAATGGAATGGACTTTGCCTAAAAGTACCTAAGCTATCAAGTAGGGTGTTAAACTGGACAACAGTAGTCCATGGCAAGATTTGAACTTAGAATGTGAAGAGCTATATCAAATACTACAAGGCCTCCTATTCAACATTCTATTTCCACCAGCTTAGACTGGTACATTATTGGTTCCTGAAGCATGAACGACAAAGTTGACCTCTGTGGAATCTGAACTCAATACGCAAGGTGCTGGAATAAATATCCCAATGCTTTTCATCTCGTGCTCTAATGACTTAGTCAATTCATTGCCTGAAATCAAGAGGTCTAAAAGTAAACCTAGTAAAGAGAAAAATCTGAAAAAATACTGAACTCATCTGCTACCTGGGAAGTGCCCATGCTTGTTATGCAGGAAAGGGGTTGGTTGGAATTCTATACTGTGTACCTTGTACAAACTAGACGTGCACAAAAGTTACAGGCAGGATGACAGAAGGACTATATATATATATTGCTTTATCTTCGAAACGTCTAGTTAGAATAGAGGCAGCTGATGAATAATTCCAAGTGGCTTTCTGTTTTCCTATGTGTTCGTTCCGTTGTCTGTAGTTCATTGTTCTAACGTCCTGTACCCTGATATGCATCTATATACACATGTAGATGTAAGTATATACATATATGTGTATATACATGCATATATATATTTATATATATATATATAGCAAAGATACAGGAGTAGTTAACAGTAAGATCACCCAAGAAGTAGTTGATAGGTTCTGTTACCTAGATATCATAATCAGCAGTGGAGGGGGATGTAAGTAAAGTAGTTAGAATAAGGACAGGATGGAAAAAGATCGAGGAATTATTCTGTTGGTAACAAAAGCACTTTTTCTTTGAGTGAAGGATGGATTGTATGGTGCTAATGTATGAAGTGTGTTTTTGTATAGCATCAAAAACCTGGGCTTTCAATGTGAAGGATATGTGTTGGCTGGATAGAAATATGCTAAGTATACTCCACTGGATGTTTTCATGTTAAGGTGTGTGAATGACTGAACCGAGAGAAAAAAATAGGTGCAAGAAAAATCATGAAAAATGTGTAAAATGGTAACAACTATATATATTTTGATAGTTGTATCAGGTCTTTATTAATAGCATTATTTCTTGGAAAAGTATGTCTACATGACTCATTTATGATTTGCAAAGGTATAATAAGTTGTGCTATGTCTACAATGTCACTTGTAAAATGTTTTATCTAATGGTACTCACCTATAGTAAACCACTATATCGACATAATAAACAATACTGGAAATGTATTAAGATCATTGTATTTTGTTGAACATTGATGCACTGATTTTCATAGAAAAAATTATATTGTCATTATTTAAAGGTTTTTCTTCAGTGACTAAATGAAACTAAATTTGTTTTCTTTTCAGGAGCAACTACAGGACCCATCAACTATTACAGAGCAAATTTTCACAGAAGCCAGGCTAAACTACCTACAAACATTCTGAAAATGCCTGTTCTCATAATATGGGGAATGCAAGATGCTTTCCTCAACCATGAAATGGCTGCAGAATGTAGTAAATATGTTAATAATCTTTTGATAAAATACATTGAAGATGCTACACATTTTGTTCAACTAGACCGACCAGAAATTGTTAATAATATCATGTGGCAATTTCTAAAATAGTTACCAAAATATAGTTCTTTTAATTGTTAATTAACCAAATGTATACAGTTGTCTTATAATTTAAATTCTTTATATTTTTTTAAAGATTATTTTGATGTTATCTTTTTCCTTATGAAGAGAGACTTGAAAACTGTACCAATGCAAAAGTTATATATATATATATAAAAGCAATTCTTCAACTGATACAATTGTAAAGGTGGTTTTTCAATTCTATATAATCGACAATCCAGTTTGTTTTCCAATAAATCTTGTGTTTATGACTTTGCAATAAATAATTTTAAAAACTCATCTGTATTTCTTTAAATTAATTTATTCTTGAATTGATAGCAATATTCTATATACTTGGGCATTTGAATTTTCCTATACAATAGAATGACAAGTTGGATTCAGTATCTCTTGGTTACACTTTCTAACTCTGTTGCATCAGAAATGTATACTAGTTATATAGTGGAGTTTATCAGCTAATCCCTTTTTGAAAAAGAATTAGCTTTCTGTTTGTGAAAAGAAATTCATATTCAGTGCATAACCTTTTTAATATCAGTCTGCCTTATCATGTATTTTTAATGTTATATTTTTCATAATTACTTATGAAATGAAAACAGAAACATAGTCAACATCATTAGTATAATGAAACAGTGTAATAAATATCTCTAAATTTACCTATCAAAAAAAAAAAAAAAAAAATTAATAAAATATGGTATCTCCATAGGTTCCAGTTATATAAAAAAAATTAAAAAAATAAAAATGACTGTGGTGTTAAGTTTAGACCAAAAGCTAGATTTCATTGGAAAGCTTAATTAGTTCAATTACCCAGGCTTTATCAAAGATTGAGGGTATGCAACTACATGGATATTAAAAACTCCTGTTCTAACATAGAAAACTACATACATTTTAAATCTTATAAATGCATTTTCAGTTGCAATATGTATTGGAGACCAATGTGTAGTAACTTATTTTTTTATTGAGGCAACAATCTTTTTATACATTTCTATCCAAGGAAGTTCTTTCCAGATTTAGTTCCATGTAACCCCAGTCATCTTCCAGAGATATCATTGTACTTGGACTGAACAATATTTCTTTTGATTAGGTACAAATTCATCGATTTACAGAATTTACCTGGACATCACTTATCTCATAGAAGGTATGTGAAATGGTTTCAGCTGGAAACTGAGACCTGCTCAAGGTCTCTGCTTGTTAGGTTATCATTTTATACTCTGTACCATTCAGTGATATTCTATAAATAATTTTGTGTGACAACTGTCTAGCTGATTATCATTGTAGGGTGAAGGAACGTCTTTATCAATCTATTACTCATATTTAAGTATTTAAGTCAAGTCCATGATTTAACACATTTATTTCTGACTGAGGTCAGTATTATGTCATTTATGTTGCTAATGCTCTTGGTAATTCAGTAACAAATATTGAGAATGTAAATAACCTTATCATGATTTTAATGTTTTAAATAGAACTGTCTTAGAAGTTTTGTTACCCCTTTTCTGTTTTGAAGACACACACATATATATATATATGTGTACATATATTCACCTGAAATGAACTTTTAACCTGTTCAAAAGAGAAAAGGGTACTTATCTATGTAAGCATTTCACAAATCAATAATTAACAACAATTCTAACATAATTTTATTTAAAAGACTAAAATCACGATATACATATATATATATATATGATAGGCTTTTCATTTTCTGTCTACCAACTCCATTCACAAGGCCATGGTCAATATGAGGCTATAGTACAAGACACTTGCCCAAGGTGCTGTGTAGTAGGAGCTTTTTCATTTCTTTCTTCTTGTTCTTCTTCTGTCTTGCAAGTTACTTGGCAAACTCACTAGTGCTGGTGGCGTGTAAAAGCCCCAATACACTTTGTTAAGTGTATGGCATTAGAAAGAGCATCCAGCTGTAGAAACCATGCCAAAGCTGACATTGGAGCCTGATATAGCCTTGCGGAGCACTGAATCCTATCAAACTGTCTAAGCCATACCAGCACTCAGAGTGGACATTAAATAATAATAATAATAAAATAAATCATTGCTATTATGCAAATGTGTCACAAGTCCAAAACGTTGCCTTTTCAGAAAACAAAAAAAATAGTTCCCCCACTCCGTAGCAAAACTGTTGTACTACACTTTGACAATTTCTGTTATCTATTTTTATAACTTTTTGAAATTCTTATCTGAAGGTTATGTTTTTATACTAATTTAGTCAGGTCTTTATTTCACAGGAAACTAAGAAATGTATTTTATTTCATTTTATAATAAATGAAACATTTCTTTTTTAAGACAAAAGCAAAACAGTATTGTACTGATCTGCTCCCATTGTTATGCAATCTTGAATGACTAACTGCACTACTCTTTTGATGTATTTACATACTTGCACATGAGCATGTGCACATGTGCATACATGCATGCACACACACGATTTGCAATCAAGTATTGCTCTGGGTTGTTTTAATTTGTATATCAGACCAGCCATATTTAGGATCAATTGGGGTTAAACTTATTAATATTAGTACACAGAATGAGTATGGTGTTATATATCTTAGATTAATATCAAGTTGATGGAGAGAGACTCAAATAAATTTTCCATGTCCTAACTGTGTATTATTGTGTTTAACTATAATATCAGGGAAATACCAAAAATACATATGCTACCACTTGAAATGTTCTGGGAAATAATATTTCTAAAAGCATCTATCTAGTTTGTGGAAATTGCTGAAGAAACTCAGGACTTAGATATGTTGTGAATTACAAGGAGTAGAAAGAAATTTTCCTGGGCTGTAAATACATTATGTTAATGTGGCACACTTAAGTGTTTTAACCAGAAACACAGGAAGCTACTTGGTGACACAGTGGGTTCACATGAGTCTTCTTCAAACTGACTGTGACATAAATAATTGTAAATTTGATCATTGTTTTCAACGGAAACTTTGAAAAGGTTTGAGAAACTGAGGAAACTGCAGTAAAAATTTCATGAAATTGGTTTTCATAGAAGAACAAGCAGCATGTTCAGAGAATCTCAGTAATCAATATATTATTATGTTGTGACCTTAAGTAAGATATTTAACTCTACCTTTTGATCTGGAATCAGCAAGGTAGCTGCCAGATTATGAGGTTTGAAAATGTCTCCTCTGTGATATCCAAATTATTTAACCCTTTCATTGCTCTGTGTTTCTTTCAATTACTTTAAATATAACAAAGAATTAGTAAAATAATTGCAAAACTCAGCTTGCAAAGACTTATTGGGGCAAGCAAAATCGAGATAGCACCTGTGCCCAGCATCGCCTTTCTGGCACTTGTGTCCGTGACATGTGTAAGGATTTTCAAGCGAGATCATTGCCAGTGCCCCTGGACTGGCTCTTGTGCGGGTGGCACATAAAATACACCATTTTGAGCATGACCGTTGCCAGTACCGCCTGACTGGCCTTCGTAGGATTTTCGAGCGAGATCGTTGCCAGGGCCCCTGGACTGGCTTTTGTGCAGGTGGCACATAAAATACACCATTTTGAGCGTGGCCGTTGCCAGTACTGCCTGACTGGCCTTCATGCGGGTGACATGTAAAAGCACCTACTACACTCTCTGAGTGGTTGGTGTTAGGAAGGGCATCCAGCTGTAGAAACTCTGCCAAATCAGATTGGAGCCTGGTGTTGCCATCCGGTTTCACCAGTCCTCAGTCAAATCGTCCAACCCATGCTAGCATGGAAAGTGGACGTTAAACGATGATGATAATGATGATGATGGCTTCTGAAGCAGTTGGAGATATGACAGTTTGACCAAAAGAACCAGCTATTTGCAAGTAAAAATAAATATTGAAAAAAACAAATTTGGACATATGACAATTTAACATAATAACAATGAAATGATGATGATGATGATGTTGATGTTGTTGCACAACCTAATGGAATTGAGTGTCCTGTTCAAATAAAATAAATGCTTTTTTATTTTATTTTCCCTTAATGACTTTTATCCCAGTGAGTATTCTGGCTAATTGCTTTGACTTACTACTGTTTTTATTGAAATACCAATAAACTTTATACTTATTTATATTAAATATAAAGGTAGTTTATTCACATTTTACTCTCACTTCTTTTTATTAGAATTTGTTTTACTGGCCTTAATAATAATAATAATAATAATTATATATATATATATATTCCAAAGTTTACATGAAATTTATGGGTTTGATTGTAGATTAGGATGGAACAAGGCTAATGGGCTTGATGATCTTCAACACTAACATCAGGAAACCAGCTGATCACCTATCAATGTGATAGGCATATGAGCTAGACTGGCTATTTTCTGACCAGAAAATAAGATAGATGATTGTAAAAGTAAAGTCCTTCTTTGGTAAATAATGTACAATCCAACATAAATTAGTGGGTAGTAACTTCAGATCTATAGCTAGAAGGACTCAGAGACACATGTTAGTCTGGGAAAGGAGGATATAGAAGCTTAAAGATCCATCAAACAGTCAGAGATTTAGAGTAAATTTAACTGAAGTGTTTGATGGTAAAGAGGATATATAAACATACAGCATAGAGGACAAGAGGGAGTTTGTAAGGGACAACCTACTGAGAGCTGCAGACAAAATCTGTGGCTGGTGCTAAGTTACAGAGCACTGTGTTGGTGGAACAGTGAGGTAGATAGAACCATAAAAGTGATGAGACAAGCTTGGGAAGAATGGGGGAAGTAGAGAATTATATAAGGTAGTTAGAAGAGAAGCTAGGCAATAGTTTCTTAGCAAAGGGAGAAGCAGAAATAGCAGTAGTATCCTATCTTCTTCCTTGTAAACCAAAACCTTTTCCCTTGGTAGATTTACTTGAAGGCTTTCGATTCTAAATTCCATGTCTGGAATGTCTTGAGAACAAGGTCATAAGGAAACAGAAGTTCCCACAAACAGCCAGTCTTAAACTTTACTGTTGTTCCTTAGAAGACTATTATAAAGGGGACTGAGGACTGAGCCCTGATGGTACTTTTTTTTTTTACCACTCTTGCAAAGTTATCATATAATGTTCTACGATAAGATTACTAACATGCAACTATATTCTTTAAAGTTCTGTAACAAGATTTCCAATACTGTTGCAAGATTGTCATGTAAAGTTCCTTTTATCAACTTTAAATCTACAGACTCCACCTATTGTGCTTTCTTTTCTTTTATCTTCTTGAAAACAATATTCAGTTCAGGGTTGAGTCAAGTGAAATTGAAATCGAAATCAAATTCGATGACAGCACCGCATGACTGGCATCCGTGCTAGTGGAGCGCTAAGAGCACCATCCGAGCATGATCATTGCCAGAGCAGCTGACTGGCTCCCATGCCGGTGGCACGTAAAAAGCACCATTTGAGCGTGATCGTTACCAGTGTTGCCTTACTGGCACTTGTGCCGGTGGCATGTGAAAAAATATTCGAGCGAGGTCTTTACCAGTGCTGCTGGACTGGCTCCTGTGCAGGTAGCATGTAAAAAACACCATTTGAGCATGGCCATTGCCAGTATTGCCTGATTGGCCCTCATGCTGGTGGCACATAAAACACCCACTACACTCTCAGAGTGGTTGGCGTTAGGAAGGGCATCCAGCTGTAGAAACTCTGGCAGATCAGATTGGAGCCTGGTACAGCTATCTGGTTCGCCAGTCCTCAGTCAAATCATCCAACCCATGCCAGCATGGAAAGCAGACGTTAAACGATGATGATGATGTTGATGATGCTCTTTTGCTTTAACTATTCTTCTCCAGAAATATATGAGATAAAAAAGGAAAATGAAAGTAATAATATTCATAATTTTTTCAAAGTGGTTAACAACTAGTGCTGCAGAACCTCCAGCAGAAAAATGTAATTTAAAAATTTCGTAGATAATCTAACTGTAACTAGTTACCATGGAGATTGTACTATGCTTCAATTGACAATTCTTAAATCATCCAATGGAGAAGACGACAAACACAATATAGTTGTGTTTACTAAAGGTAATGAGGCTGCAGATAGATATTTCTGATAGGAAAGAGTTAAGCAATTGACTAAATGTTACATTTGTACAAGATATATTTTGAGAAATAACAATCACAAACTTTTATGTTTTATTTACATCACAACATTTTCTCAATAATCCTAACAAAACAAAAGGAATGTCAATGTCAAGTCTGTTAGTAGTAATTAGTTCACATTAGCACTGTTCAAACTCAACAAGCACTCCATTACAGTCTTTTGGATGGACAAATATTACAGGCTTCCCATGGGCTCCAATTTTAACATCATCAGAGAGTAACCGGATATTTTTGGAACGTAAGTCTTTCACAGTTTTCTTAATGTCATCAACCTGTGGAGATAAGGTTTTGAAAAAAAAACAAAAACAAAAAAGAACTTTGTCAGAAATGCATTTAAAAGCAGTGGCAAGAAAACAGACACAGCTACACCAAGAAAAGAACACAAGTTCATCTAACATCTGCCAATATAAGAAAATGAATCATCATCGTCGTTTAACGTCCACTTCCCATGCTAGCATGGGTTGGACGATTTGACTGAGGACTAGTGAAACCAGATAGCTACACCAGGCTCCAATCTGATTTGGCAAAGTTATGAAAATATTTTCCATTTCCTAAGATATATTTATGCTAAATGGTAATGAATATGAAACCATTAAATATTATGTGAAATCAAGTAGAAATTATCTATTTTGCTGAATTTTAGAAAATAAATTCATCTTTGTAAGTCTTCTTTTATTTTAATAAATACCAGGGTAAGTTCAGTGAGTTGATATTTGCAAGGGATATAAACCCACACTGAAAGGTAGGTCTAGTGAGACTGTAGAGATGCTTGAATGGAGACATGTTGATGTATGCTGTATACAAGTGGTAAGTTGCAGCCTGTCTTGAATTCCTCTGTTATTGCTTGGAGGACTATGAGTAAGAGGGGGCTGAGGACTGATCCTTGGTGAACCCCTACTTCTACCTAGAATTCTTCACTATACTCATTGCCAACCCTTACCTAAAAGATGTTTTAACAGAGTGTGCTTGTAACCTATAGCCACAAACACTCTGTTAAGAAGAGTTAAATGTACCAGGAAACAGGTGGATGTTTTTGCTAATAGACAAGAAGGTGGTTAGGCTGGGCTAGCCTAATTTATTGGAAACAGGTTAGAAAGAGTTTGCAACTGGTTTCCCTGATCACATTTCTGGAAGACTTCAACAGTTGCCAAACATTGAGAGCATGGCTGTCAGAGATTTAGTGATCAAGAATAGGGTATTAACATTGAATCTTGCAATACTGACAAAGGCAGAACTGACTGTAATAAGACAGCAAGTTTAGATCTGTGAGGTCTTGAGAAGGGAAGAGGGCAGTTGCAAACCAAGTTGATCATTCAGAGAGCTATTGTAGCCAGGCAAACAGTCAAAAGAGAGGTTATTGCATCACCAATTTTACTCTGTTGATTGAGCAAAAATGCTTCTACATTGATTAACTGTAGTGAAAGTTCTGATAGGGAGAGAAGAGATCTCATTGACATGGGTTGCAGAACCACTTTAGCAACACTGTGGCTGGAGGATAGATGGAATGGAATGAGTAGCATATAAGCAGTTGATAGAAAAGAAGCTAGGTGGAGAAAGATGATGAAAAATGGAGTGTTATCCTTGAGAGTGGTAGGTCTGTCAATAGAAATTAAGGTTACACTTTTGAGAGTTAAATGACTACATAGTGTGTCACAGAGACAGTGAAGCTATAGATGTTTGAAAGGAGAACGTGTGAGAGTGGTGACAAGTGACAGGAGCATTTACAATTGCTGATTTAAAATCAACCCAACTGCAGTTTTGTGTGGTTGAGAAATTGTGAAAATACTGGCTGGTAAAATATAAGGGTAAGATCTACTGTTTGTTTGGGATGGGGTTCAGATTGAACTCTGCATCAAAGATCCTAGTAACAGCCCTCAAAACAATAATGAAGAAGACAGAGTAAAAGAACCTGTTAACTCCTACATAAATGGATATACTGGTGGAAGAAACAGCTATGACCATAGCAAAAGTCAGAAGTCATCACAAAAATAGGCCTCACTTTTCTAGAAAGGCAACACAACACTTTAAACAGAAAATCTGGAATTTTTCAAATTCACCATTAAATACTTTATATACATATTTCCATGATGGTATGGCTGAGATGGAGAGCAGAAAAAACAAGTATTCTGCATACCGTTCAAGCTAGAAGCTTATCCTTTTGTTAACTAACCAAATTTTGAATGAAACAAGTTTTGTAAAACAAAGTCAGAAAAATGGAATTGTGTGTGTTACCCAAGGACACAATACAATACTATAGTAAATTTTGAACTGATAACTTTGAATTTGTAGCCCAACACATTAACCTCACAGCCATGGTGTAACTTTATCAATAATACTTATGGTACTATAAGCTTCATGTAACATTATTTGTGTGAATAATATTCACACAATTAGGGACAGGGAATAATTAACATACTTACCAACGTAACTATGAGTAAACAAGCTCTTAAAACTACCACCCTTATCAAAATAAACAAAATAAAATACACCAATATGTAAAAAAGAAATACCTCAATACAAATGTGATGCATTCCACCATTCTTGTTTTTCTCTAAGAAGTTATTGATTGGACTCTTCTCCCCTAAAGGATAAAGCAGCTGGAAAGAACAAAAAGTAATGTGAATTATTCTCTCTTTGTTAACATAGAATAGATGGATTAAGAAAGTTCTGCAGCTTGTTATTTAATCATAGCCTTTTATATTCTGTATTCAATTTTTCCCTGATCATTTTAACGTTTAATTTTTCTGTAATCAATAAAATAATATATCAACAGCACTCTTCCTCAAAATTTGTGGTCAAATGCATACATTAGAAATCAATTTTATTTAGCATGCTTAGGCTGGTGGATGGAAAAATAGGCAGAGCTGAAAATGAAATTCCATATTGTATTTTAGCACTAATGTCCATTTACATTCTGAGTTCAAATCCTACCAAAATTGACTTTACTTTTCATCTTTTTGAGAGTTATTAAAACAAGAAATGAGGTTTAGTTAATCAACTACATTATGCCTAAGATAGAAATTATTATTTAGGGTAGGACAGATGTCACAGTGTTCAGAAGCTTCTTACCCAACAGTTGATGGTCTGGACAATTTATTGTCCCTGTTATACGCATAAATTCAGTGAACAGTGAAATCTGTTACCAACAAAGTTATGGTTCACAAAAGAATGCATGATAAAATATAATGGAAAAAAAATTCATATACCTCAATTTTAGTTTCCCCAAGTTCTACAAACACAGTTGATACTCCATGCTCTGGCAAATCCTGAAAGATAAAAATTTCATTTAAACTGTTATTAATGAAACACAATGGGTTAACACATTGGACCATTCACCATACATATGCAATTAAATAATGTCTGTAGATCATACTATTTTCTGGAAAGGATGCACATTGTAATAAATATTTCCTTTACAGTTATACAAAGTATGTATACATTTTTTGGGACACCCTGTAGAAGACACTTGCCCAAGGTGCCACACAGAGGAACCAAACCCAGAACCATGTGGTTGGGAAGCAAACTTCTTACCACACAACTGCACCTGTCATCTGTCCTCTAAAAATACATGATTAATCTATTCCTGGAATAGAATATGCTATCATTTAGCTGAAGAAAAACTTTACATGAGAAATATATGAAGAATATTTTTTTCAGATATATAATATTTTATTTCGTTTGAGCAGAGAAAAATATTTGTCATAGTTCAGGAAATATTTATTCCATTTTGTTTCAGTACAAGGAAAAACTAATCATTGCTATTAGCAATAAATAAATGAAGAACAAAATATTTTATTTGAAATGTACAATACTTTCAGATTATTTGTCTAAAGTAGTGTTTTCATAACTTCATCTTAACAAGGCTAGGGATAGGGTTCTTCAGATGGATCTCTAGAGTAACATTACTCAACAGGGTCTATAACTTGGAGATCAGGGGTCTCTCCAGGTCAAGTCACTACTTCTGTGCATTGAGGTCACAGCTCTGGTGCTTTAAACATGTGATTAAAATGGCACAGGAAAGAATTACAAGACAAATTCTTCAAGGCAAACCAATCAGAGGGGACCTAGGAGTAAACCAAAAATGAGATAGTTGAATAATATCCATAGTCTCAGCTGGGCATGCTTGGGAATTCACCCAGAAAGTCTAATGGCAATTGTTTCTGATAAAACCCTATGGAGGAGGTGTCTAAAGATTTTACCTCCATAACCCTCCCAGGAATAGTGAGCGGGGAGAGAAAGGATGGATGGATTTTAATAAAGAAGAAACAACTTACCATTTTACTGCTAACTTTAGCTCCTAAAACATCTTTATAAAGAGCAACGGCTTTGTTTAAATCTGTCACAGCTATTGCAATATGGTTCAGTTTGCCAATATTCCAATCCTATAAGAATCAATTTTCCAAAATTTGAATATATCAAAAGAAATAACAATAAATATGGTTGAATTACCAATTCAAAGTTGGATGGCACAATACCTTCAGTTGTGTGGAATTTTTCTGGAAATATCTGTTTGGCACAGTAAAGTTCTGGAAAATAAAAATAAAAAATAACAAATAAAATCAAACATTCACACAATTAATATATTACCACTGGAAATATTTCCATTAGATTTTAATAGTACATCGTAGCAAAAATGAAAAAAAGTGAAAATTTTTCATTGACAAAAATATATATATATATCAAAAATACATATAGTGGTCATCCCTTCTCATATGTATGTAATATAATTTTTCTGAATTTTCAGAATTTTCTTTATGCTAGGCCACTGGTTTTAAATTGGTGTTAATTAAATTAATATCCAATTTTTCACCCTTATTATAATATATATATATATATATATATATATATATATATGTATGTATATATAATCTTGAATATATAATACATTTGTTACTATATATATATAGTATATAGAGTACAGATGTTAATGTAGCCCCAAATTTTATCATTCACCCAAACAGCCCAACAAGAAAACAGATACCATTATTATCTTTATGACACAGATAATATTCAAGGTGATAGAATAGTTAGATCATTGGACAAAAGGCCAAATGTTATTGCTTCCAACTCTTAATGTTCTGGTTTCAAATCCTATTGAAGTCAACTTTATTTTTTATCCTTTCAGGATCAATAGAATAAAATACCAGTCAAGTACAGGGTCAATGGTATTGACCAACTCCTTCCCTTAAAATTGTTGGCCCTGTGTCTAAATCAGAAACCAATATGATATCCATGAACAAACAAGCCTTGTGCCAGTTTCATTCATATACTGGTTGTATAACATACATTTCATTTTATGCCTCAATTTAAAGAAAGGCAGCAACAGACTGGGGCAACACAATTGCAGCATCTGATCCAAGAACCAAATATATGACCTAACAACCAAGAAGCTTAACATTCTAACTATAAGGCCAGATTGAAGTTATTACTTACATGTTAAATTAGGGACTTTCTGTTAGTATTGTGAATACCATTATTCACATCTCCAATAGAGTAGTTAAATAAGATGAAATTCAAACATAATAATGTCTCTTATACAGATATTCTTTCTTTCAGTTAGAAAATGCAGGTTATGTCACATGTTGAAATATATGCTCAATCTCAGTTGTATGTTTAATGTTTCCAAATTTTAGTACAAGGCCAGCAGATTTAGAAGCAGGAGATTAGTCGATTATAATGATCCCAGTATTTGTCTGGTACTTATTTTATCAACCCTGAAAGGATGAAAGGCAAAGTTGACCTCAGCAGAATTTGAATTTCCCTCAATATGCTAACGATTCTGCCATCATACCAACTTTAGCTGCACATTCATAAAAAGAAGAAAAAAAAAAAATTTGTTTTTTTTTAGTTAAGTAAAAAATTTTTAAAAATTTCCAACAAATTATATCAAACTAACAGCAATATGTCAAGTTTAGAATATTCAAAATGTAGATCTGATACTCTTTACAAGTTTTACATCCTTTCTTACAAAATAAGGAATCAAAATTACATACAGGCATGGCTGTGTGGTTAAGGAGTTTGCTTTGCAATCGTGTGATTTTAGGTTCAGTCTTACTGCATGGCATTTTGGGAAAGTGTTTTCTGCTATAGTCTCAAACCAACCAATGCTATGAGAGTGAAAATGGTAGACAGAAGTTGTATATATATATATTATTTAATAGACACTATACATGTATTATGCACTACTAATAGTTTCTTGCACTGAGAACATGCCAAACAGTGTATTAGTAGCACGTAAAAGTAAAAACATGTATCTATTAAATAATATTTATCTCTCACCAGATGGAGTACTTTTTTGTTGAGCTTACCATCACGGAACAGTAATTATACATATATATATATATATATATATATATATATATATATATATATACATATATATATATATATATATATAAATATATATATATATATAAACATATACACATGTGCTTGCTTTCCTACCAAATAGCAACTGGTGCTAGTTAGTTTACATCACTATAACTTAGTGGTTCAGTAAAATGAAACAGATGGAATAAGCACCATAGTTAAAAAATAAGTACTAAGGTTGATTTGTTTAACAAAACCCTTCAAGGCGGTGCCCCCAGGATGGCTGCTTGGACACCTCCTTGAAGACGACTGAAACATGAAAGAATAAAACAATACTCTCACCAGAGATTGACAAATTACACCTGAGTAATTGCAAGGTTATCTTGTTGGTCAACAAAACATTCACGGCTATATGGCCAGCCATAACACATTGATAAGCTGACAGTGTGCTGACCATCAACTAATCTGTCTGAATATGAACCACTCTTTCCACAGTTGTAACATAGCTTTGCCAGAAGCCTATAGATGTGTTTTCTATACCTTGATAGTAGACAGGGCCATTAATATGGAAGAAGGGGCAAAAATGGGGTGTTTTTGCTGCATTTTTGACTTTGATCCAAAATATATTTTTACAAATGTTCACTACCATACAAAAATTTAATCAGCTAAGCAAATGGTCTTCCTTAAATGCATTAAAAGCATTATAATATAATTTGATCACTATCTCAGAAAATTATCGCCATTTTCTTTGAGCATATAAAAGACTATTTGGGTGGGGCAAAATGAGTAACCCAAGACAAAATATATTTTCCATTTGAATTCTTCTGAAAATAGACTCATACACGTCAGTATCTATCTCTAGATATCAGAAAGATCAGAAATGCAAAAAAATTTTAAATATCTAAGTTAAATAAAAGAAGATTAGGGAAAATGGCACATGATGAAAAATTAAAGAAACTTGACTAAAAAAAAACTCAACATAAAATATTATCTATAGCTTTTCCACGATCTGTTGGAATGTTCCCTTCAATATATATTTACTTACATTACTCATTTTACCCCATGTTAGACATAATTTTTGAAACTTGAAAATTATCATTAGTGTGGGAAAAAATTGGTTTGGAATCCAACAGAAAAAACAATATTGATTGTTAAACACTAAAAATTATCCAGATATTTTATTACCGACTTCAATTACAATCGAGTCAAAGTTGAGGAAAAATTCCTTGGGAAAAGAGGACCTGCCACCTGACTATGTTTTAGACTCATTCAAATTCGACAACAACTATGCTGACCAGTTTTTAATCCTAAAGATGACGAAACAGTACAAAATAATGATGTAATACTTACAATGTAATGATTTCAAATAGGTAGGGAGAAAATAACGAGAAAACAGAAATCACTTATTTTGTCATCACCATACTGGGATTGATTCAAACGACTATGTACCTTACCTACAAATTTGGGGTTAAGATCTGCTTGTTCTATGTAAAATTGGTGGTGGTGAATTCCATTGAAGTCAAGCACCACTTTCGATATTTCGAATTAAGATATTGCAAAAAATATATATTAGCGACAGAGGCAGTATTAATACCGAGAGGTAATATTTGTCCCCACTTAAACGTGGACGTTCTGTTAGAGCAAACTATACCGCAGCAGATTCCATACAATGAGAAACTCTCATATTAGCTTTTCGTGCAAAATGCACTCTTGTTTATATAGCTAACGGGGTGGGGGATATGGGGAGATTTATCTCCCCGCTCGCGATATAAACAAAAGTACATTTTACACCAAAAGCCAATGTTAAAGTTTTTCACATGGTATACACCGCAGTATAGTTTGTTCTAACATAACGTCCACTATTAAGTGGAAATAAATAAAATGCTGCAGTTTCCTGGGTTACAGTTATGACGACCCCAGTGATATTTTCAAAACTTTTCACGTAATCTTTGGATGGAGGTCTCTAAAATACATATCTTAATCCGCTACTGGTTTAATACGTATAGATTCAACGAGTGCAATCTCCCCGTCCTGCACAAGGACCTATTTTTTGGCCGTGTTTCGAATGACGAACGTGCCATAAATCGAGTCCCGGATGAAATGTAATTAAAATATTTAATTTTGTTTATCTCAGAGCTGAATCCAAATCTCACCTGAATCTGAATCGAATGTCTTTCGTCCTATTGAGGTCAATAAAATTAATACCTTTTGTACACCTTTAATATAGCGGAGTCCATTCAATCAACTATTCTCTACCAATTCTCTATTTGTACACAAATCGAAGTAAATAAAAACGTGACATTTCTTAATCGATAAATAAGGATGCTAAAGTTGGGAGGGTTGTTATTAATGAAAAGTAGGCAATTTATCGTAAAATACACCTCATTTCGAAGTTAATAGAAATATATCCTGTTGTATTCATCCTACACTTTTTCACTAACAACAAACGAAGGCATTAGTATATAAACAAATTAAGAAGTGTTGTGTTCATCTTATTTTTAGTAATTCATAATTGTCAGTCATCCACTTCCTACATATAACTATTATTTTTAACGAATGCCTTCGAACACACCAATTGATACGTCTCTAACGTTGTTATTGTGAGACCTTGATCAGGTTACACAAGGATATATACGATACAAGGTGTTATCAAAAACGAAAGAAAAAAAGTGTACATCGACTCATAACCACAAAAAACTTCAACAACTATAACAAAAACATTAACAATTTAAATTTAAAGAAAAAAATCTGAAGTGTAATACATATATTTAGATATATTTATATACCATTCTTGTTGCCCATCTCGAAAGTGCATGCCTTGCCAACGCCATCGCATTTATCGATACTAAAACTAAGGGAGGTCACTCCTAATTTCATTTCAGTTAAATTAATTGGTTTTCTATTTATGTAGCACTGAGCAGTTTAAATTCAACAGAATGCAGACAGGTCGATAACTGATCGGCACAAGCGATTTATTCTTGATATGCTATATGCAAGCCTAATTCAGAATAATGAAATACTTTTGCTCAACTGTTGTGGTCTTGTATTTATCTAGTATCATCAGAAAATGTGAGTGTGTATGTGTGTGTATTTATATGTATACTCTTTTACTTGTTTCAGTAATTTGACTGCGGCCATGCTGGAGCAACGCTTTTAGTCGAGCAAATCGACCTCAGAACTTATTCTTTGTAAGCCTAGTACTTATTCTACCGATCTTTTTTGCCGAACCGCTAAGTTACGAGACGTAAACACACCAGCATCGGTTATCAAGCGATGTTGGGGAGACAAACAGAGACACACAAACACACACATACATATATACGACGGGCTTCTTTCAGTTTCCGTCTACCAAATCCACTCACAAGGCTTTGGTCGGCCCGAGGCTATAGTAGAAGACACTTGCCCAAGGTGCCACGCAGTGGAAATGAATCCGGAACCATGTGGTTGGTAAGCAAGCTACTTACCACACAGCCACTCCCGCGCCTATGACTATACATATTATATTAATCGAAGTGTCCATTATTATATATCCCTTACGTCCGATCTTACCAATTGGTTTTGCACTAGGAGTGCAATGGAGTGTTAGGTAACAGCTCAATTATGTAACCCGGGGCTCTTCAGAAGTGGCAAACTCTCCAGAGTTACACAATTGAGCTGTTACCCAACACTCCTTTGAACTCCTAGTGCAAAACCAATTGAGAAGATCAGGTGTAATGGACATTAATACAGTACTTCGATTTTATATACCTTCTTTATTGACAAATATATGAGTACATATTTTTTCTGACTTATGGATTCTGAGACAACCCTGTGTGTGCGTGTGTATGTTATATATAAATAAGTGTATGTATATATATATATGTGTATTTAGCCCCCTGTGGGCAATAAAAAAAACATATATGTATTTGTATGTGTGTGTGTATATATATATATATATGTATGTATATATATATACACACACACATACATCTGTTTCAGCCTCTCCCAGTAGCTGAGCTGTTGCAACAAGACAATCTTCGTGAAGCTTCGCTGGATTGCTTCAAGATCTGCTTTTAATTTTACACTGTGGGTGACCATAGCTAGGAGCAGTAGTCCAGGTGGCTGATGACGAATGTCCTCCAGAGGACCATCATGGTTTCCTTCTCTCTGGTCCTGAACGTTCTCAGGATCCATCCAGCCAATCATCTGCACTTTGTGGCCATCCTGGTAATGTACACTTGAAAAGAGGTATCATCACTCATGTCAATACCCAGGACCCTCACTGATTTAGGCTCTGGGATTGTAATCCCCTGTGGACCAGTGTACCCTGTAAGTTTTATATTCAGTTTTGGACGCTGGTAGCACAGAGCTTGGAAGTTTTCAGCATTAAACTGCATATTATTGTCCTCAGCCCATCTGTAAACTGAGTCCAACTCCTGCTGCAAGTGTGCAACATCGCTGGGGTTCTGTATTTTCTGTGAGACTTTCGTATCATCTGCATAGCTAGCAAGGGTGGTTATCCAGGAAGCTGAGGGCATATCTGAGCAGGCCACTATAAAAAGCAGTGGTTACAAGACAGTGCCCTGTGGAACACTGCTCATTATTTGTGTTTTCTTTGAGGTGGCTCCATTGGCCACTACTGCCTGACTTCTATCTTTCAGAAAGTCCTGTAACCACTCTCCAAGTTTTCCAGCTGAGCAAAGATCACACTTTATCAAAAGCTTTTGCAAAGTCAAGGTATATTACATCCACATTTTGTTGAGTAACTGCCTCAACACCCAGGCATAGTGCTGTAAGAGCTCCTACCTTGTTGAAAGCCATGCTGGGTATCACTCAGCAAATCATTTTCAAGGAATGTGACTAGTTTCCCTCTGACTATCCATTCCATTACTTTATTGATGTGTGAAGTCAGAGAGATAGGCTTATAATTTTTAGCATCTGCTCTGCTTCCTCCTTCATGGATTGGGCATATTGTTCCAGTCTTCAGTTTGCTTGACAGCCTGCAATTTGCAAGAAAACTCTTAGAAAAGAATCTGTAGAGGTTTCACCAGGGCACGCTTAGATGATTTGAGAAAGATTGCAGGGAAACCATCAGGACCAGCAGTTGAATTTGCGTTCACCTCATCTATAGCTAGTATATATCTTCTTCACTAATGTCGATGTAATCCATCGTGACTGCCTCTCTGGTTTTAGGTGAGGCAGCAAAGAAATTCACTGGTTCATTCACATGTCTGTGTTCCAACAGGGTGGTAAAGACACTTTTGAACTGGTCATTCAGTACCTCACTGATTTTGCTTGGACTATCTGTGAGGGAGCCATTCTTTTGGAAGAAGGGTCACATTTGGCAGTGTTCTGAGGTTGTTTCTTTGGTATAATGAAAGAAGGCCTTTGGGTTTGACTTAATGTTTTTTTATAACCCAGGCTTTTTTGTCTGCTCTCTCCCTCACATAGGATTGTTGCAGGCTTTTTTCAATCTCCATCAGTGTCGTTTTTAGGCGGGACCTTTCACCACTTTTGGAATGTTAGTTGAAGCAATTTGCAACCTTCGCCCATTGTCTCATGAAGATCTTCCTCTCCCTTGGAATTTTGTTCCTTTTTGTATTGGCCTTGTGCTCTGGGACATATTTCTGGCATATGGTTTGCATAACAGACATGAAATATTCTAGTTTCATGCCAATGTTTGGTGTGGAGAGACATTTCAGCTAGTCCTGTCTGAGGATCTCCTTTTGGATCGATTTCCAGTCTGCTTTGAGGAAGTTCAGATTGGAGATATTTTGGGTGCTTCCTTTAGACTGTATGTCTCTGGCTACTTTTGGTCCGTACATAGACAGCTCTATTATGTTGTGATCTGAAACTAATGTCGGCGTCACTTTCACATCATGAATGATGTCCATATTGTTTGTGAAGCACACACACACACACACACATATATATATATGTTTTGCAAACAACTTGCACATGCAAGTGCTACCATTCAAGAACTCCTCATACTGGCAGCCAGCAAGTGTATGGGGTCGTCAGGAGATAAGGCGCGCCGTTTCGGGACCTACCTCTCAATGGCATCAATATACACCGGCCCCCTCACTGATATGAGGCCCCCACTTAGTAGATCAACTGGTTATCAAATAAAGCTTAATATTCTTCTAGCCATCGCTCATCATCTCTTTTTAACCAAATCCAGTGGCTAGCCTTTTCTACTGTAGTTTCGATATCAGTCATTGTGGTATTTACTTTACAATGAGTTAGGCTTCACGATAACGACAGTTGTCTCACACTGTGTCCAACAAATCCTCTACATCTGACTTTGATTGGAAAATGCCCACTGTCCAGCCTGTGTCTTCGCATTCCTTGAGGAGGTTTACATAACTGTCAATCTTTCGAGCCTGAATGGCGTCAATATTATCTTCATGAGGAACTGTTAACTCAACTAGATTCACAACATTCTTTCTTTCACACCACATTAAAATGTCCAGTTTTTACGTAAGTAGGATGGGAAAGAGTCCCTGCCACCCTGGTAAATCTGTAGTCACCTCTCAATAGCCGTTCCACTTTTCATCGATTACAGGAAGTTTGTTGTTCTTCTTCTTGAAACGGATTCGCTGTCCTGATTGCATGAAGGTAATGAAATCTCTAGTTGGTACTTTCAACAGTTTTTTTTCACTGTTGTTGAGATAATTTGGTTCTTTATAGCATTGAAAATAACCTTAAGGACCAGGTTGTGTCTCCATGTATACCTCTTCAATGCTAGTGAATAGTTGGAAAGAATATGTTTCAGTGTTCCGACCTTTCCGCATTTGCATATATCATTCTCTGAGACGTTTCATCTTACTAGATTTACATGTGATAGCATCATAGGATGAACGAATCAGAAAACTTATCCGAGATGTGGTCCACCTCCATATCTCATCTCAACTTATTTTCCTCTCAACAACACGTTCCTCCCATCTCGTCATCTGTCCTTGTTGAATGCATTGGATCAAATGAAACTCTCTTCTCTCTGCGTCCCTCGTTTTGATGTTGTTGCTAACAACAGATCTGCATTCGCTCTGCATCATACTTGCAAATGGTCTGAACTGATATGCGCCCAAACCAAGTCCCTTGCAATGAATTTGCGTTGCACCCACCATATCTCGGTGTGTAAGAGAAGACAGGACGTCATCAGTTTCTGCTTCTGCTTTCTACTTCCTGGCTATTTTCACATCTTGTGGATTACACTTGATTTCCATGTCCTTCAACTCTCTCAGCATCATTACTGTTCGTACGTTCCCCAGTTCAATATCCGAAGTAGGCCTAGCCACTTTCTAATGTAGTATTGTTCTCATGACAATACTGCCTTGTACATTAAAAGTGGCCACATCGACAAAGAATCCATAAGTTAGAAAAAATATGCACTCGTATATTTGTCAGTAGAGTGGGTACATTAATCGAAGTGTTCAGTATTATACATCCATCATGGCTGATCTTACCAATCAGTTTTGCACTAGGGGTTCTACAATGTGTTTAGATAACAGCTGTTTATGTAACCCTTCACTCTTCAGAAATGGTAGTTATGGAAAGACATATGCCAACTACTCTCTATTGTTGGAGGTGAAAAGTCACATCCAGTTTGTGGTTATTGTGAAAAAACAAAAATGAAATGAACTGAGCAAGTGTTAAGTTAAAAGTTATGTCCTTTGGCACCAAAACACAGACTCTGGTAGTATTGCAAGCTGACAAGAGTTTCCTGGAAAAGTGTGTATGTATGTTTTAGGGTTAGTGCTCTAGTAGGGTTGGAATGTACGCTGTGGTACAATATGTGTAGCATTTTCAGAGGCAAGTGACCAAAGGCTGCATCCTAAGCATCTGTGTGTTTGTATGTTTTCTGCTTATGTTTTGGCTAAATTCCTTGAAGAGTTTATTCAGGTATAGAGTGTATGTAGGGGTACTATATGTGTGGAGGCTTACATTGAGGGTGGGCAGCAGAGAAGACTCAATAAATCCTTTTCCACCCATCCACTCCCAATATAAGCCCCCATGCATATAGTACTACTACACACACTCCATAGCAACATAAATGCTCCAAAGAACTCACAGCAACACAATTTTTTGGTAGGTTTGCATGACTCCCATGTAGGGAGTTCAAATTCTGCCAAGATCAACTTTGCCTATCCTCTTTTCAGTATCAATTGAGCATTAGGGCCAATGTAATTAACTAATCTCTCTCCTAAAATTGCTGGTCATGTGCCAAAATTTGAAACCATTTTAATAAAGCAGGTGTAAAACAATTAAAATAAATTCTAATTAAAAGAAGACAAAGGAAATGTGAATAAACTATCTTTGTATTTGATATAAATGAATAGTTAGCAAATAATTTTATCTAAAACATTGAAATCATGATAAAATTAATTATATTCTTAAATTTATTTTACTGTAACAATAAGAGTATTAGCAACATAAATGACATAATACTGACCTCAGTCAGAAATAAAGTGTTAGGTCATGGACATGGCTTACATAGAACTTATCTTTATAATATTTGAATATTTATACATTAGAAAACAGACTGATAAAAAGATGTTCCTTCAACCTACATTGATAACCAGTCAGTCAATTACACATAAAATTATTTATAGAATATTGTTGAATGGTACAGAGTACAAAATAGTAACCTAACATGCAGAGACCTTGGGCAGGTTTCACTTCTCAGCTGGAGTTATTTCACATTCCTTCCATGGGATAAATGATATCCAGGTAAGTTACAAGACAAGTCATTTTTGTAAGTATACACGTGATTAATCAGTACTAGAAGGAACTATACTTTGTCAACTATTTAAGAAATTGCCACACAAGGCTATTCACAATTTCTGGTCGATCCAGTTGAACAAAATGTGTAGCATCTTCAATGTATTTTATCAAAAGATTATTAACATATTTGCCACATTCTGCAGCCATCTCATGATTGAGGAAGGCATCTTGCTTTCCCCAAATAATAAGTACAGGCATTTTCAGAATGTTTGTACGTAGTTTGTCCTGTCTATTGAGAAAATTTGCTCTGTAATAGTTGATGGGTCCTGTGATTGCTCCTGAAAAGAAAAAGAACACATATTTAGATTCATTAAGTCACTGAAGAAAAACTTTTAAATAATGACAATAAAGCATCGATGTTGGTGCCACATATAAGGCATCCATGCCAGTACCACATATAAAACATCTGTGTTGGTTCCATGTAAAAATCAACCAGTACTCTCTGTAATGTAGCTGGCATTAGGAAGGGCATCCAGCCATAGAAACCATGCCAAAACAGACAATTGGAGCCTGGACAGCTCTTTGGCTGGCCAGCTCCTTTCAAACCGTCCAACCCATGCCTGCATGAAAAATGGACATTAGATGATGATGATTTTTACAATGAATATCATTTAGCAATCTAAAAAATTTACCTGTTCAGCAAACTAAGAAGTGAGAATAGCTAATTGAACACTTACTTATAAATAAGTGCTAAGCATAACTCTAGTTTTGGTAACTTAACTCAATATATGGGGGTAAAAGCTGTGCATCTATGTATAACTAATGAATCTAATGTAAGCTTATAAAACTTGGTGCAAGTACTAAAGAATGAGTCTTACTAATACCTGTTAAATATGGTCTAAGTTCCAGGAAATAATACTATAGCAATGACAAAATTAAAAATAAATAAAAGTTATATATTACTAGTGAATACATCAATTACTTGTAACATTGGCCTTTGTAAACGTTTAAATTCAGAATCTTTAACACCAGATTTCTTAGCTAGCAGCAGACTAGATACATAAATATTTATTTCATGTAAAGGTCTGAAGAAAGTCAAATGACCAGACAAAATGTAGTTATAAGATTTTTAGTAAAGCTGGAGCCCTACATCATCATCATCGTTTAACGTCCGCTTTCCATGCTAGCATGAGTTGGACGATTTGACTGAGGACTGGTGAACCGGATGGCTACACCAGGCTCCAATCTGTTTTGGCAGAGTTTCTACAGCTGGATGCCCTTCCTAACGCCAACCACTCCAAGAGTGTAGTGGGTGCTTTTACGTGCCACTGGCACGAGGGCCAGTCACACAGTACTGGCAACGGCCACGCTCAAAATGGTGTTTTTTACGTGCCACCTGCACAGGAACCAGTCCAGCGGCACTGGCAACGACCTCGCTCATCCAAATAAATTTTGGATGAAATAAAAAGGAAAGAAAAAAATATTGAAAGATAATGTTTACAAATGAAAAGACTAAATTTTATATGAATACACATCTTAATCAATGTAAAGGTTTGATTTTTAAAATATATAAAATACCCAGAAAAGTTATCCTTTTAAATCATGAAGATATCATTTATAAAAGCAACGGAAAAAAGTATCAATCATAGAAGTATTAGAATAAAGTACTTTATACGCGTGTGTGTGTGTGTGTGAAAGTAACATGAAAAAACTGAGTGAAATTAAAATAGAAAATTATGCATACAAATAGATGCATGACTGCTACCATTATCTTTAGAATTGCATGTAGCTTTTCATAATCCAGTCAAAATATTATGACTGATTAGCTCACCTGGCTGAGAAAATGCATATCTGTAAACATCAATATCATCCTTTGTCATATTTTCACTTCTGACTCCAACACGACTGTTGAAAATTTTAGATAAAGCCTCAAATTTGTTGAGTGAGTACATCCATTCTGGGATATATGGCATTTGGAAGAAAAATATATACCTGTAGCAAAAGAGGGAGTGGGGTGTAAGTAAGACCTTAATTAAAAATTACAATGTTAAGTGCATTGATATTTAATTCAATACTGAACAGCAAATGTATGTTACATTTAAACAAACTTTGGGTATGTATATCAAGAATATATGAAAGAAAAAGTTGAGAGAACCAATTTTCTACTCTTTGTAACTACATTAAATATTTTGTCTAACCTTTTAGCATTTAAACCAGCCATATCTGACCAAAATAGGCCTCCTGTTTTATGTTTAAACTGGCCTGATTTAACCTCTCACACCTACCTTACTATTCAACCAGTATTTACTCAATTATCTAAAATAATATACAGCAAATCAATCGTAAATATTTATTATTTAATATTAACATGCATTTTAACACATTATCAAAGATTTATTTTAGCAAAATTAAATAAAACAAATATAATAATAAATAATATTTAATTATTAATACAATGAAAACATTATATTTATAAAACAACTATAATATTAACAAGTATCATTAATAAACAAAAATAGACAACAGCATTCTAAAAATGGACAACAGCATTCTAAAAATAAACAACAGCATCATCAAAATCTCAAAGCTATAAGACAATACATGATTAATTCAAGACAATAAGAATAAATAAGCTCTACATTTGGCAGAGTAATTAAAATGCTAAAGGGTTAAATTGTAAGAAAATATTTTAGAGCAGCATTTCCAAAAAATTTTACTCATTAGGAACCCCCAAGACATTCTGTTTCATAGAATGATTAAATGTCTATTTCCTTTCTCTTAAATATCACAGAAGAGTAAAGAAATCATAAAACTGACAGTAAAATGGTTGACAATCCTAAATCCATGAGATGTCACAAAGAAAGTTTAAGAAATTCATCTTAACCAAGACCTTGTTTTGTCAGAACTTCCTGTTAAGATTTCATTTTACCAGTAAAGCGGCCTTGTTACTTATAGAGGTAAGGTTTCCTCTACCTTAGGGAATATACTGTGCATGTGTAATGGTTTGATCAGAAGGGGCCAGTCAAGATCATTGGTCCTAATACTTGACTAGCACTTTATTTTACCAGCATCTGTAAGGTGAAAGATAAAGTTGACCTCAACAGGATTTGAACTTACAATGTAAAGAGCTGGAACAAATGGAGCAAAGCATTTATTATAATTCTCTAGTGATTTTGTTACCTTGCTGTCTTTCTGTGCAGGTATAATTAAATTATGAATATAATATTAAACGAAAAAATGACTCAAAAATGTATCTACATACAATTTGCCTACCTATATATATCAGTATTTGTTGTAGAACCCATAGAAGCTCTTCCCAGGAACTCCAGTTGGGAAAAGCTGCTTTGAAGCGAATAAAAAAATGTGATATTCTCACCATGATTTTCTAAGTTGAGAGAAATGGTTCCAAATATGCTTTGAAAGGACTGTTGGATGTGGGCAGTTCATAATGACTAATTTGGAAACCAAATGAGGATAATTAATAGCTGTACTCCATGCTACTAGAGCTCCCCAATCATGGCCGACAAGCACACAATCTTTGTAACCTATAATAAATAAATAAAATATAACTTGTAGGTGTTTAATTTTTCTCATGAATATAAGAAATACTTTTGTCAAGTGCAAATTGACACAATATAATGAGAAAATAATGAATTTTTAATAAATTAAAATTAAAATGAAAAGAAAAAAAATCATTAGTGTCTTGTCAAGATAGGGAAGGGAGAGAACTTTGAAATTTAAATTCATTAAAAATTAAACGGGGATATGTAATGGAAAGTTATGAATTTTTAAGCATGTAATTTAATGCCTTCTAAAGATAACTGGTGTTGTTATGTTCTGAATAAAATGTAGTTCATACACTATTACAGTACAGAAACTCTGTTGACATAGAATGGGTGAATAGATAAGTTTGCTTGTAAACCTGAAGGTCCCCCCCCCCAGTTCAATCTCACTGCAAAGCATCTTGACAAGGTTCCTTTTACTAAATTACCTCAGGCCAACCCTAGCCTTATGAGTTAAACTGATTGGATAGAAACTGTGAAGATGCCCATCAGATGGTTAGTAACTGTATATCAAAAGTACAGAGTTGTCACATACTGTGTCATGCTAATTCTTTTTGTTGATTATATAAGTAGTACACATCATCATCGTTTAACGTCCGCTTTCCATGCTAGCATGGGTTGGACGATTTGACTGAGGACTGGTAAACCAGATGGCTACACCAGGCTCCAATCTGATTTGGCAGAGTTTCTACAGCTGGATGCCCTTCCTAACGCCAACCACTCAGAGAATGTAGTGGGTGTTTTTACGTGCCACTGGCACGATGGCCAGTCAGGTGGTACTGGCAACGGCCACGCTCAAAATGGTGTATTTTACATGCCACCTGCACAGGAGCCAGTCCAGCGGCATTGGCAACGATCTCGCTCGAATGTCTTTACACGTGTCACCGGCACAAGTGCCAGGAAGGCGACGCTGGACACAGGTGCCATCATGATTTCTGTGGAATACTCAGCTACTTACATGCTTTTCAATGAGCAGGTAATTTAGTTGACTGAACAATTGAGTCTTCATTGTTGAAACCAATGGAGATACATCACCTCACATAATTTACATACTTTTACTGATACTTAATATGCTTATGAGTGATAAAATAAGTTGACAGTTTCAGGACTTGAACTCTGAAATGGCACTATCAGTAATAACCACTGACCTACTCGCTTTATCTGAAAGTCTAAAATTACAAATCTAACTTTGAGATGGGGTTGGAATGGAGTATAATTTATAAAATATATTTATTCAGGAGAATTTTGGTTGAAATGTAAAGTTGTTGGTGCATTTATTAACTGTTGAAATCTTAAAAAAAAAAAAACAAGCTAAATTTAAAGAATTATATATACCATACTGAAAAATTTAATACAAGTAAATAAACATATTTGATTTAACTTAGATTGAAATACCATAAATACTTGAGTAATAGTTGATCTCATGTAAAAGTCGACCCCCTATTCTTGGCTAAAATATTGGGTATTTTCCATAGACCCCGTATAAAAGTTGACAATAGTATTTCACAAACAACAGGACAATATTTGTGGGTCAATGTACCATATTATCCTGTATGTAGAAACAACACTGTTACAAAATTGTGTGGATACCTTACTGTAGCCTGCTCTATAGGTGGAATACTTGGTGCTTATAATGGAATGCTTGGTGCTTATAGTAAAACATCATTTAATAGCGAGCACTACACATCTGTTGATGGGTGCCACATCACCATTACTAAAATGTATGCCCAGGATATGCTGCAAGCCTGCATACATCTTCAAGCACAATAAACACATGCGTCATACACTCATTTACATAGTGAGAAATATGTTTTACAGACAGCACTACTGGGAAATGCCACTGTCTGAATTCGCACAAAGGCAGGACTTTGGTAAGCCTAAAAACATTCAATTAATTACTAGATCAGTGATTTCCATGCAACCTTTATATTTTCCTCATCTCCAAATACAATAAACACTTGTCTGTTTACAAGGTGAGAAACATATTTCACAGGCTGCACTACCGGCAAACAACAGCAAACACCACAGTATGAATTCGTACAGAGGCATGACCTCAATAAGCCTAAAAACATTTAGTTAATTGCTAGATCAATGGTTCCCAAGCTTTTTTTTTTGCCACAGAATCTTTTGACATTATTTTCAAAAATGTGGAACCCCTGATAACTTTCAAGGAACCCTGGGGTTTTGCAAAACACACTTTGGGAATCCCTGCTCCTGATTAACAACTCTACATCATATTACAAACATTTACTGGTAACTGCACATGACATCCTAAAACTTTTTTGGCAGAGTTCTGATCGAAGCATGCACTAAAACCCCTCATAACTTTATTTTTATGAATTTTCACAAAATTTATTTAAAAAAATTTTTTTTTTTTGGATAATCATTAATTCCATTATGCAGAAGACAGAATCAGAAAATATTTTGTGAAAATTTGTAAAAATGAAAAAAAAATTATGAGGGGTTTTAGTACATGCTTCAATCAGAACTCTGCCCCTTTTTTTCATTTCTGTTGGGGACAACATATACACATCCCACAACACACTGTATTACGGTAGGTAATATAACATAATTATGAGATATAAATTGATTTCACTCAGCTAATCTGTTAAGTTTGATGGATAAAAATAAAACAGAAAGTGTAAATATCTATAAGAACTTTGAGGTCTTGTTTATGGGTTTTGTTATTTACTAAGACATGTGTTTTGATGCAGAGAATCGATAATATTACTGTAACTCATTGTGTTTTTGCTGTTATTTGCTTAGAGATCAGTTGGGCTTTTGTTGCCGATACAGTACTTTGGATTCTAGCTTGAATTTCACCTCCTCAAAAGTAGTATCCATGTAATAGTTGACCCCATAAATTTGACCTTAAAAAATGGTCTAAAAAATTCGACTTTTACATGAGTATATATGGCAATCCTTTCAATTATAGGCACAATTCCAGTAATTTAATCAAAGGGTTAGTTGATTACACTGACCTCAGTAATTGACTGGTACTTATTTTATTAACCATGAAAGAATTAAAGGCAAAGCTGACTTCAGCAGAATTTGAACTCATAACATAAGACAGAGAAATGCTGCTATTCATTTTGTCCATCATGCTAATGATTTTGCCAGCTCACCATCTTAACTTAAATTGAAATAATAGCAACAAAATTAGTCTTTAGCTGGAACATACCAAGTGTTTGAATAACTTCAGACACATCAGCAGACAGTTTTTCAAATGTGAAATCCTTCTTGTCATAAAATTTGGAAGAGAGTGAATAGCCTCTTTGATCAAAAGCAACAACTCTGAAATGGAAAGTCATATCATTTGAGAAAATATTTAATATTCACTAAGTAAATCTAATAGATATATACTTGTCTGGTATGCCGTATGCAATATGGAGCTGAACGAATCAAGTTTCGATAAGAGAGCAAATATTTAAGAAAAAGTGGAAGTGGATTGGTAGCACAATTAGAAAGGACACACCAAATGCAGCGAAAAGCGCTTTACAGTGGAATCTGGATGGATATAGAAAGAGGGGTAGGCCTAAGAACTCGTGGCATAGATCAACACAAAAGGAACTAGAGAAAGGAGGACATTCATGGCAAAGTATAAGTACAGAAGCGAGAAATTATGCGACATGGAATTCAATTATAAGTGGCCTATACTCCGCGTTGGAGGGTTAAAGGCAAGAAGAAGATAAGAAGTAAATCTAATAATATATTTACTTTATTGATCAGACTATTAGACTATCACACAGTGCTTGTCACAATGCATTCTCCATTGTCTTTGAGTGGTCTGCATAGTTCCACCTGTTGTTTGTGAATCTTGCGACAATTTCCAGTCCAGTGAAGATTGTGCTTTTGCTATTCCATAGTCTCTTTATTCACTCCACTCTATTCACAAATTACTTAGTTTCAGATATGCTCCTGCAATGATATCCCCAAAAAGGATCTTTCTGTAGTCCTCTGTATCATAGCCAGCCACTGTTCCTTCTCCAAGGCAATAGCCCATATCTCACTTGCATATAAAAGTGCAGGTAGAAAGGTACTATTAAACAGATAGATACACAAGGTTTTGTCAGATGTGCTTTGAACACTCTTTAATCAGGGTAAATGCCTTCCATCATGCTCTTATTCTCCATGAGAGTTCAGCATTATTGTCTCAGTACAAATTTACTGCCAGACCTAAGTAAGCATAAACCTTCACCTACCCAGTTTCATCTCTTCCCACACACTGTGCCCTGCACATTTACTCTCATAAGCTATGGAGAATGTGGATAATGCATGAGAGAAAGAATTTTTCTAGAGTAGTGCCAACAGACATCAGTCATTCCAGTTGACAATATCATGAAACAAAAAGCAATTAAGAATATAAAGGAAGGAAAGGCTCTTGGTCATTCAGGAATACCAATGAGAATTGGGAAGACTTTCATTGTAGTGTCATCAATGCACTGTTGGTACGACAATGGCCTGGTGTTCATCAGCCTGAGAAAGGCCTTCTCAAGATATCTTGCTCTGTGGTCTGGTGGTCACTGAGGGAGCTAGGAGTAGATAAACGGTTTGTAAGAGCCATACAAGCAAAGTGTAGAAGTGGAATCAAGAAGATAACAGTCAACAATGAGTATAGCAATGAAATTTGTATACATGTAGGGATTCACCAAGGCTCAATTCTCAGTCCCTTTCAATTTATTATACACAGGACTTTCATATCAATTCACAGTCAGAATACCTATATGCTGATGACCTAGTTCTTACAGCTAATGAGTTGAATGAGAGAGAAGATACTATAAGTGGAGGCAAAACCTAGAATCATGAGGCCTTGTCCTTGCTTGATATGCAGAAAGGGTGTAACTAACAATTCCATAAGGTGAGGACTTTGTAAACTGTGAATGCACAAGAGATATAGTGGAATCACAGGCAGGCTTACAGAGAAAACAGACTTTGTGTGAAGCGGATGCACTGAAGTTATAAACAGTAAAAGAACACAAGAAAATGTTCCTCTTCAATGTGTGGATAACTTCCTAGAAATAGTTAATTGCTTCTGTTATCAAGGTAATCTAATAAGCAATATTAACGGATGTTCCAAAGGTATAACAGTGATGGTAAGAATGTGTTAGAGAATGTTCAGGGAGCTATTATCTCTGTTGGTGTCGTAAAGGATATCTCTCTCAAAGTGAAAAGTAGTTTGTATGATACATGCGTATGAATTGCAAAGATGCATGATAGTGAAACATAGACCTTAAATGTTGATGACTTGTAAAAATTATTTTTTGTTGATAATCATAAGTTGAGACAACTTATTGTATGCTAGCTGTTGACAAAAGTGTAGTAAAACAAGACATTAAACTGATAACACCATCATCCCTACACTACAGAGAGACAACATAAATAATAAGAAAAATAGCAAAGAGTGTCAACAGCATAAAAGAATAAACTGTGTCAACAGTAAGCAAGCCTAAAGAACCTTTACTTATTTTGTTATGCATTACACATTCAAACTGTTTATTGTTTTTATTGGTAGTTCATAGTTTATAGCTTTCAACATTAATCTTGTTTAGAAAAATTTACAAACATGTTGCAGGCTAGGCTGTGTGGATACAGAGATCCCTTTCTTTCCATAAAACATCAAGTTCTATTTCATTGCATGGCACTTTGGGACAACCAATGATCTCTGAGTGTGAAATTGGTAGATGGAAACTGTATGGAAGCCTCTCTCTGTGTGTGTGTGTGTGTGTATAA
Source organism: Octopus bimaculoides (assembly GCF_046866305.1). Classification (NCBI taxonomy): domain Eukaryota; kingdom Metazoa; phylum Mollusca; class Cephalopoda; order Octopoda; family Octopodidae; genus Octopus; species Octopus bimaculoides. The sequence goes on along the minus strand of NC_142929.1, from coordinate 34,403,351 downwards.
TTAACATCTGTATAAATGTAAATGAAGACACATAAAAAGCATTGGGCAGAAAACACAAGAATTCCTTGCAAATTGTCCTGCAGCTTGATACTTTGAAAGACAAGTGGAATAAAAATTATAATACATGAAAAACAAGTAAAGATTAGAAACATGAAGGGCATCTGGATGTAAAACAATGTCTCAATATGTATTTGTCAAACCCATACAAGCTTGGAAAAACAGATGTAAAAATGAACAAACAAATGATAACATGAAAACTGAGAAAATATAATACTTTTCGAGAGAGAAATTTATTAGTTCAAATGTAGTACAAAATATATACAAAATGGTACATAAATATAAGGAAATTTTTATTTCTATTTCTTAATAGCAAAGATGTGAAACAAATCTGATGATGTGTTTAAATCAAAGTTTTATAATTACAGGTGAAGTAAGTTAGAATCTTACCTGTAATTTTTACTGAACTCAACTATTTGATAGCGCCAGGAATACCAACATTCTGGGAAACCATGGATGAAAAGCATCAAGGGCTTATTTTTATCTCCTTTACAAACATAGTGGACTTTAGCATTCTGAAAATAAATAAATACATAAATAAATAAATAAAACTTAATATATATATATGAATGAATAAATATATAACAAGGTTAATAGTTAATAACTGATAGATTTAATGAGCTGCTTACCTATGTAAATGAATTTCTTTAAAAGTACTACAACAAAAGTAACAGAGATGGAAACGTTCCAATAATCCTTTTGTTGTTTAATCCTATAGGAAGTTGGTGGGAGAGGCAAGACCTGCACACCACCCAGGAATTGCCACTCCCAACATGGTACTTAATGGAAGTTTGTCCTTCAAATCTTCTGGTTTCATAACATTTTATTTGTAAAAGCAGCTATAATATTTCTTTACTATCCAAGTAATTGCCTTCCTTTTGGATGCTAGATAACAGTATAGCACTCTTCAATGTTAACCTGTAATATTGGTTTCAAATTTCAGCACAAGGCCAGCAATTTTAGGGGAGGGGGAAGTTGATTACATTGACTCCAGTGTTCAACTGGTACTTATTTTATCAACCCCAAAAGGATGAAAGGCAAAGTCGACCTCGTTAGGGAAAAAAACATTGGATCTTGTGAATTTTCCAAAGTCCTCTCCCCACCCCATCGGAAAAGATTTTCCCCATAAATTTCTTTATAATCATAATCCATACAGTTTGAAAGGTATTTATATAAAATTTCATTAAAAAAACTCATTTTCCTAAAAGTTATGAGGGAAAAGATCTTGTGAATTTTCTGAAGGCCTCTCCCTACCTCCGTTGCTTTCTGGGCATTTTTGTTTTCATATTCGTTTCCTACAACTTTTTTTTTTTTTTTCGATTTCATTTCCGGATAATAATGTCAACATTAGCCTTAAATTTAACTGTTGAAGTAAATCGGTTTTTGTGTCTTTAAATGGCCTATAAACACCTTCCAAGTTGCAATTGTTTTCGTTTCAGCACACGATCTCAGATCAAGTCACTTGCTATGCAAGTACATCAGCATAACACTTGTTTTTTCTCGGCTAAATATTTTCAGCTTTATACCAGCGTTTTAGAAAAAAAAAATCTTTCGCGCCAAAACTAATTTTTGTGTTAAGGGTGAGAGAGAGAGAAAATAAAAGTTCTCATATTTTGTGTTATAGAACAGATAAAAATTTTTGTATTTGAAGTTATTTCATGTAAAAAATTGTCGTATTTCGGTAATTTCAACCAATCACTGACGTCTATTGAGGTGAAAACAATTACTGCCGTGGAATGTAAACATGTTCTAACGGTATCATGGGATCTTTTCCCTTGAATAAAATTAGTGCCGTAGTTTGTTAACAACAACTATCCGTCGTACTGTTATTTATGACATCGTTCGTGCGTTTGTACTGGTTTTAGGGTTAGGGTTCGGGTTTTAGAGTTAGGGTTATGATTATTTTTGCCATAACCTCACTCATAACCCTAACCCTAAAACCCTATAACTAATAACCACAACCCTAACCCTAAAACCCTAACTCTAAAACTCGAACCCTAAACCCTTACTAGGGAATAATGATATAATTAAACAGGGAATAACACTCTTGACACCAGCAAAAATTATTGTTTACAAAAACAGCAGTAACTGTATTCAGCTGAATAGACGTCAGTGATTGGTTGAAATTACAGAAATACGACAACTTTAACATGAAATAACTTGCGATGTACAAATTTTTGTTAAGAAGGCTAAGAGAAAAAGTTGTTTTATATGACACATTCTACCAGTATCCCAAGTTTGAAAGTGTTTCGTTAAGAAAACAAGTGGTGCCCGTCAAATCAGAAAGATCCGGAAAATCTTTTCCAAGGGAGTGGAGAGAGGACTTCGGAAAATTCACAAAATCCGAGTTTTTCCCCTCGTAACTTTTAGGAAAATGGGTTTTGTCAATGAAATTTTATATAAATACCTTTGAAACGGCATACATTACAACTATAAAGTAATTTGTGGGGAAAATCTTGAGGTGGGGAGAGGACTTTCGGAAAATTCCCAAGATCCGAATTTTTCCTCGTTATATTCCGAAATTACATTCAACTTTATACAGACACCCTACCATAGTACTACTACACTACGTAGTGTTTCTCTCTACTCACTTTCAATAATTTTTAGCATTTTGGCTTCAATTTTGTTTCATTTTCAATTATTTTTACGCTTTAACCCTTTGTCGTTATCCTCATTCACTCGTTATTACTCTCTCTATATATATAATATATGTATATATATATATATATATATATAGGTGAGAAAGTTGGTATGTGAAAGCACGTGGTTGGATGTATAAAAGATAATAAGAGTGAAAAACCTACAGAAGGCTTGTGTTACATGGTTAAAGTATATATTTAAATTATGTCAGAAAAATGTGAGAAAAATGTTATAAAAATGTTATAAAATCTTTTTGGTATATAAACATTGTATTTTGAGAAATAACCGGTTTCGTGTTGTCTTTTCAAATTTCTCTACTTCATTGTGTCGTGTTCGTTCCAGTCTGAGAAAGAAGAGATCTAGATAGGGGGAGGTAATTAGGGATTTCTTCCGGTATAGGGGAGATAATCGAAATCTAGGAGGTGGTAGAATTTGATTAATTTACCATGGTTTTGTTCTATATTTTTTCCCCCTTTTTTTCTCAGTGGGGTGATGAATTTCCTTATTTAAATGTGTTAGCAATGGTTAAGTTTGGGTTTGTATTTTTGAATGAAAAAGGTTTCCTTATTTAATCTAATCTGTGTTGGTGTTTTAATGGCACATTGATAAAAAGGAAAGATTATAAATTGTGGTAGCATTTGTTTTGCGCATTTTTCAATATGATCACTAAAAGGTATCATTCGGTATTCTGGGTGTGCAATCTGCTGGTGGTGCAGAGTGCATCTACGTCTGAGCGATAACCCTGTAGACCCTATGTAGTTCTTGTGGCAGCCCGAACATCTTATTACATAAATAAGATTTTCTGAGGCACAAGTAAAGTTAGATTTAACTTTGAATTTGTGTCCCTCTTTGAAGAGGAATTCTGAACCTTCTAGAATGTTTGGGCAAGTTGCACAATTTGGTCGACCACATTTGTTTACTTTCGCATCTGTTGTTTCGGAAAGTAATTTTGCCTTTGTGAGGATCTTTTTCAGTGATTTTGGTTGTTTGTGGCTTTTGATGATTTTGTGTGTGTGTAAAATTTCCTTCAATTTGGGGTCCTTATGTAGCATTGGTATGTTTTGGGTGATGATGGTGAAGGCTTCTTTGTTTCTGGGGTTGTATGTGGATATGTACGGTAGTATTTTCGGGGAATGTGTGTTGCTGTGTTTAACTTTTCTTAAGTTTTCTATGTTAATTTGTGATGCACGTCTGATTCCTTCCTCTACGAGTTGAACTGGGTAGTGTCTGTCAATTAGTGTGTTTTTGAGTTCTTGTAGTCTGTAGTCTCTAGTATTTTCTTCTGACACTATTGTGCATATTCTTCTTGCAAGGTTGAAGGGGATGTTTGTCTTGGTGTGTCTTGGGTGGCATGAATCAAATAGTAGATATTGTTTGGCGTCTGTGGTTTTGTAAAATATGTCCGTTTCTATTTTTAGGTTTACTTTTTTAATTAGTATATCCAAGAATGGGAGCTCCTTTTGGTTGTACTCCATTGTGAACTGTATGTTTGGGTTGACACTGTTCAGTAGACTTTTGAATTTCAAGAGTTCATCTGTGTTTTCATTCCAGAGTATGAAACAGTCGTCCAGGAACCTTTTCCAATTTTCTTTTATGTATTGGGAAAGGGTGTTTCCAAAGGTGGATAAAGATTCCTGGTATATTATTATTTCCAAGTAACCCATTGTTAGGTTCGCAATGACTGGAGCTGCCCTAGTGCCCATAGCAATTCCGGATTTTTGTCGGTAGAAAGTATTGTCAAACATGAAGTGGTTGTTTCGTAAGATGAATTCAACCGATTTAGTAATGAATTCTTTACTGATCCTGTTTGGGATTTCTTTCGGGAATTGATCCAGCCAGAATTGAATTGCCTCAAGTCCATAATTATGAGGTATACTGGTGTATAAATTAATCACGTCAAATGAGACCATGATTGTTTCTTCCTTTACTTCCTTTGGGAGGTGATTTAGCATATCCAAGTCATCTCTGATATAGCTATTTATGTGTTTAAGGAAGGGTTTTAGGAGGATGTCCATAAATAGACTTAGTCTGTGTGTTTCACAGGCTGGGCCAGCTATGATGGGTCGCAGTTTTAGATCCCCCGGGTTTGGTGTATGTATGTATGTCTTTGGTGATTTTTTGATGGTTTCATTTATGATCTGGCTTTTGTGTATTTTTGGCAGACCATAGAAAAGGCTGGGCTTGCATTTGAAGCTTGTTAGAAAATCAATCTCCTTGGTTGTCAGTTCATTTCCATGTGTTTTAATTAGTGAGGACAGGGTTTTCATTATTTTTTGTGGGGTGTAGTTTGTGACTTTTTCATAGTTTTGGTTGTCATCCAGCATGGTGATTATTAGGTTTTTATAGTGTAATGTGTCCATTATTACTACTGCACTTCCTTTATCTGCTTCCTTAATCGTAATATCTTCATCATTTTGGAGTTCTATTAGTTCCTTCCATTGTGTAGTGTTAAAGTTTGAGTTTACTCTCTGTTTATGCATGGTGTGGTAAGGGAAGTTCTCGATGTGGTTGCAGAATTCATCTAGATTTTTATTTTTACCTTTGTATGGGATGTGCTCACTTTTGTTTTTGACTAGTGAGTCATCTTCAGTGTTGTGATTGGTAAATGCTTCTGTGAGTCTTAATTTTCTACAGAATTCTGTTATACTGTCCTTCACTTCATTTTGGTTGGCTCTGCGTGGAGTTGGGGTGAATTTTAGTCCTTTTGAGAGGATGTCTATTTTTATGCTTGAGAGAGGTTTGGTTGAGAGATTGATTATCTTCGGTTTTTTCTGATTACTAGATTCCAGCCTGTATATATATATATATATATATATATATATATATAAATTGTAAATCCAAAAGAAAAAAATAACAACAAAACTACAAAGGATTCCGCGGTACACGTGTTTCAAGCTCTACATGTGTATAATATAATATAACATAATATAATATAACATAATATAATATGTGTATAATCTACAATGTAAAGCTATCTTCAGCCGCAAAAATTATCTCTCTCCCAGGAAATTATACCATCTCGACGTTGAAGTAAGAAGAAATGTGTGATGTAAGAGGTGAAGATCCTTTCGGTATTTTGTATAGTACTATATCTGGTATAATTCTCCACCTGGACATAATCTCTCCGGTCCTTCGAAAACCTTCCATACCTTGCGACGATTCAGTGTGTAGTGTTAAGTTGGTGGTTACGAACAATACAATACCATAAAAAGACGTACACAGATATCCATGTAAAAAAGTAAAAATGTAAGAATAAACTTAAAATAAAAATAAAACTTAAAATAAAATTAAAAAAAAAAAAAAAAAAAAATAAAAAGTAAAATAAAAAAAAAAAAATAAAAAAAAAAAATAAATAAAGGGAGTCAAGTAAGCTACATCTAAGCTATTTCGATGGGTTGGTGAGGAACAATCTGAATGTAGAAGAAGATAAAGTGATAAATAGAATAGATACAGAGATCTTAAAGGTCGTAAAGGATAGATATGTATGAGCTGTGTCTGCCTATCTCAGTGGTGGGTCGTAAATAAGAAGTGTCATGCCAGAATAGACTTGGAACAAGAAACATGATATTCTTGTGGTGAGTGGTCAGTGGTCAACATAAGCGAATTACAACTTAAGTGTACTAACCTATCTACAAATCCTTATCTAGATGAAGAAGGGTGAAGGAAGTGGAACGGGTAATTAAACATAGAAGACCTTAAAGAATTCATCAATAAACATGTCAACAAGAAAAGCGAAATACGTTATAAGGGGGGGGTAGGTTTGGACGTTAAAAGGCAAAATTCAAAATACAGAGTAATATAGTATACTAGTGAAAGGAAATATTAGCACCCACAATTAATAATGTAATGACTAAGAAATAAACAATAAAATAAGAACTGAAAAATATTAAAGAATATTAAAACTGATAAGAATAAAAATAAAAATAAAAATAAGAGATAAAATGTAAAAAATTAAAAACCTCAATATGAAAAAAATATAAAGGATAATGATAAATTGGTCAAAATATTTTATTGTTTATTTCTTAGTCATTACATTATTAATTGTGGGTGCTAATATTTCCTTTCACTAGTATACTATATTACTCTGTATTTTGAATTTTGCCTTTTAACGTCCAAACCTAACCCCCCCCCCCCACTTATAACGTATTTCGCTTTTCTTGTTGACATGTTTATTGATGAATTCTTTAAGGTCTTCTATGTTTAATTACCCGTTCCACTTCCTTCACCCTTCTTCATCTAGATAAGGATTTGTAGATAGGTTAGTACACTTAAGTTGTAATTCGCTTAGGTTGACCACTGACCACTCACCACAAGAATATCATGTTTCTTGTTCCAAGTCTATTCTGGCATGACACTTCTTATTTACGACCCACCACTGAGATAGGCAGACACAGCTCATACATATCTATCCTTTACGACCTTTAAGATCTCTGTATCTATTCTATTTATCACTTTATCTTCTTCTACATTCAGATTGTTCCTCACCACCCTTCACCAACCCATCGAAATAGCTTAGATGTAGCTTACTTGACTCCCTTTATTTTTTATTTTTTAATTTTTTATATTTTATTTTATTTATTTTTTAATTTTATTTTATTTTAAGTTTTATTTTTATTTTAAGTTTATTCTTACTTTTTTACATGAATATCTGTGTATGTCTTTTTATGGTATTGTATTGTTCGTAACCACCAACTTAACACTACACACTGAATCGTCGCAAGGTATGGAAGGTTTTCGAAGGACCGGAGAGATTATGTCCGGGTGGAGAATTATACCAGATATAGTACTATACAAAATACCGAAAGGATCTTCACCTCTTACATCACACATTTCTTCTTACTTCAACGTCGAGATGGTATAATTTCCTGAGAGAGAGATAATTTTTGCGGCTGAAGATAGCTTTACATTGTAGATTATACACATATTATATTATGTTATACACATGTAGAGCTTGAAACACGTGTACCGCGGAATCCTTTGTAGTTTTGTTGTTATTTTTTTCTTTTGGATTTAAAATTTATTCCTTCACCGCAACCACTAGCTGGAATACACAGGTGCTTACAATTGTCAAGTATTACCTCTAATTTTCAATTTACCTATATATATATATATATATATATATATATATATATATATAGAGAGAGAGAGAGAGAGGGAGAGAGAGAGAGAGAGAGAGAGAGAGAGTAATAGATATACATATATTATATACATACATATATATGTAGTGAAACTAACACCTCGATCGCCATTACATACAAACTACCTATCGCCATTAGATACAAAACTGCTATCGCCATTCTTCTCATTTAAATATAAATAAACGCGAGCGTAGCGGAGAACATCTCCTTGTCATCACGTGACTGATCATTATTCGAATCGGCAACTTCTTCGAACCGTTCCCGCCAGAACGCAAACTGACCAATCACAGCCCTTAATAAGGTCACGTGATAGTGTTTTTCTACTCCCGTCTGGGAGCCCCCTTAACGCCTTAAATAGATCAACTCATACCCAGCAAATTGGTCTGGGTTCAGTTTCTCTTAGAGAATGTTCCGTGTACCACACGACAGCAGTAGCAACAATCAGCCAGCGACAGCTTCGTCCAGCCAACGATGACCCCCGCCGTCGCCACATCAGCAACACGAGTCTACGACTACTACTAACCAGCATCAATCTCCACCAGCGTCTACACGACTTACTATGTACACCAAACTAAACCACCGCGGCACATCTCTCTCTCTTCGATTCTGTTAGGTGACTTAGCTTCACCACGATAGTAAACAGACAAGAGAATTTCAGCCTGCGATAAACGTCTGTCCTCAAGGCCCTGGCATCGAAGCCAAAACACAACTAGTGATAAGCTCTGCCAAACGACGAACATCTGTATAACAAGAATCACGGCCCGGCATGGATGCCACGACATCACAACTAGTGATCAGCTCTGCCACACTCAGCCTCAACTCCCTTTCACATACAGAACATTTCCTATAGTGAACTATAAGAACTGGTATAATTGCTCACGTGTTACTGACTCTTTCTATTTGCTGTAATAACTCACATACATACTTTTCTTTGTATGACGGCCTGTCTTTGATTATGTTCTTATATGTCGCATTCACACTCACACACAGACATACATCTTTTACGCCACAATAAATATCTCTGTTATTCATCTTATACGGTTGTGGTCTTTCATTACTGGTCATCTATGTTATCGTAGCATAACATATTTTGTATATCATCATTGATATATATTATTTTGTGTGTTCGACCGTGTGACACGTTTAAATAAAAGGAGTCCTCTGTTTTTACATTCGTCACCATTTCTCCTTTTTGAGTTCGCACGGTCGTTCCTTACATATATATATACACACACACATGCACATATATATACATACACACACACACACACATATATATATATATATATAAATATGTAACGATAAAAATTTGTTGTTATAATTGCATGTTGTAAGATGGAAAGGGTACTACTCAAGCAGAGCGGACCCGAACGCGCAGTCGCGCGTCCGCGCTAGCTAGTCGTGAGTGGTCGATCCTACGAAAATTGTGCGCGTGCGCGCGTATGCAAATTAGTAAATAATTTCTTTTAAACAAAGTAAATAATTTTTTAAAAATTACTTTTTTCTTTTCTAAACAACGTAGATAGGTAGAAGGAATAAAAATAACACACTATCTGTTTTTGTTAACTTCATACATTTTTTTTCTTTTAATTAAATTTTGTGAACAAAATAATTTTTATTTTCTAAACAACGTAAATAACTTTTAAAAAAGGTGCACTTTTTGTAGGATCGACCACTCACGACTAGCTAGCGCGTTCGGGTCCGCTCTGCTTGAGTAGTACCATGGGAAAGATGAACAATGCATGGAGTTTTAAGAAATTATTTATTTACCGTTAGGTTGAATACCATACATCGACAGGCATGTTATAATATCCGAAAGCAAGTGAAGTAAAGTTTGTGTTTGTGTCCTCTTCATTGTTTAGTAATAATTACAGAGATAGATTGATGTTGTAAGAGAATAGACTTAGAAATAGAATTGTTGCAGAGTTTCGTGGGGTTTTTTTTCTTTTCAATGAACACTGCATTTAATTTGGCTAAGAATTGGATTAGCAATCGCGAATATGTAAGTGTTGACATTAAAAATAATATTCATTTATTACTATGGGTTAATGATCCACACATACTCACACACAAATTAGACGGTTAACAGTGGTTCCATTTATACAGGGTGTTCACAAAGTCTGGGTACACGGAGTAAATATAAACAATTAAATATAAGAAATAATAATTTCTTAAAGTATGTGTTAATCCCCATGTACCCAGACTTTGTGGACACCCTGTACTATAAAGTTTTAATAACTGAAAAGTCCTTTATGTCGAAATCCTCACCTATCTACCATTTGTGTATATATATTTGCAAAAGCGATGGACTACTAATTTCCATGAACCAGACACTGCGCAGAAGAAATAATAAACATTTGTTCAAGATGCTGAACAGCGTGAATGAACCCGAAACTTAAGTGATTATAAAGTGAACTTCATCACACAATCTTGACTGTTTTAATCGACAGTACCTCATCCCTATAAATTGTGAATTTGATAAAATGAGAAATAAATATCTAGAAATTCTCGTATACAAAAATATTCATTTCTAAAGTTGACACAAGGGAATGTAAGAGTAGTTTGGGGGAATGTATAGATTAAGATCAACCTACTACTTGTGAGTAATCTATTGGAAATAAATGAGGGAACTGTTCTTTTGGTGGACATTGGAATTAGACACTGAGGGAAAATGGCTGTAACTTTTTAATTTTTTAATTTTGGCGATTTTCGTTTTCGATAATGTGTTTTACATGTCACGGTCATGCGATTCCCCCATAAAAAAAAATTTGGACCCAACTCCACCCCCCACACGGGGGTGGGATATTTATTATTTTATTTCGGCGATTTTCATTTTTGACATTGTGTTCTACATGTCCAGGTCGTACCCTAACCCTAACTCCCCTTATTTATTTAATTTTTTTTTACGGAATCCCACGTTTTAGGCTATGGAGATTCCGATTCTGAAAAAAAATTGTTTGAAAAATTTCAATTCCCCGCCCCACCAAGCAGGCTATTTACATGCTAGAAATAACAGCCAAATCTGGTTAGGGTTAGGGTTAGGTTTACCCTAACCCTAACCCTAACTCAAAACCTAAACCCTAACCCTAACCCCGTTTGCCAAAGCGCATTTTTTCCTTCATATTTATTTCATATAAGGTGCACTTCAACTACTACACTATTTTTTTTTTCACTTTTTCCACCGGGTGTGGATCTATATAAAAACCGGGGGGGGGGGGGGGGATCGAAATTTTGAAAACTTTTTTTTTCAGAATCGGAATCTCCATAGCCTAAAACGTGGGATTCCGTAAAAAAAAATATAATAAATAAGGGGGGGGGGAAAGGTTCAGATTACATATAGTCCATCTGGACCAATGCAAGATTTGGATTGTCCGCGTTTAGCTGTTATTTCTAGCATATCAAGTTTCGTGGTGGGGACTCCACATGTAATCCTTTTTGTTTCAATATAAATGTAAGCCGTTCATTTTCACATCTAAGTTGCGAGAAGGCTATTCGTACGACCTGGACATGTAGAACACAATGTCAAAAATTAAAATCGCCCCCCCCCCCCGTGTGTGTGTGGGGGGGGGGGGGGGTGATGGTCCAAAATTTTTTTTAGGGGGAATCGCATGACCGTGACATGCAGAACACATTAACGAAAATCGCCAAAATTAAAAAATAAAAAAGTTACAGCCATTTTCCCTCAGTGTCTAATTCCAATGTCCACCGTTCTTTTTTTATTCAACAGTCACTTTATAACGACTATTAATAAATTCCCGAAACCCTCTATTTTTATAAAAAATAATCTTGTGCTTAGTAAAAAAGAGTTTAAGTAAGTTTTTTTTTTTTTAGTTTATTTTAATTAAACATTTTTCTGCTCGCACCATAGTTTATTTCCATTTGTTGCAGTAAAGTGAAAGCACGCTAGAACTGACAAAAAAAAAACTGTTGATCGCAGCTATCTCTATAGGTCGGCTCGTTCAGATCTGACCTGGGGGGCGCACAATAATAACTTGTAAACACTCCAAAGTTACTAAATAAAACTAAACATCGGTGGGACATTTAACAGGAGCCAGTTCAGTAAATAGCAGAAAAAAAGTAGAGGGAAGACTCACGAGAATTTCGCAAAACAGATGATTTCTCCTCGGAGCACTAACAAGCATCACGTTTTAGTTTTTATTCAAATTTCAATGAACATATGATATTGTCTAAATCGTATTCTCTAATGTACACAATAAAGCAGCGTATCGGGAGTTGTTCAAAAATAAAAGTATAACTTACACTGAGTGACAGAAACCCGTGGGTCCCGAGTTCTTCATCATTCCATTGAGGTGGAGGAGCTTTAAAGATTGGACCCCGCCAGAAGTTGAATATGCCGAAAATACTGAACGGGTTTGTGATGAAAGATAGTATCAGTCTCCCTATTGCAAAACACGTATAAAAGAAGGTTAAAAAATGAGTAATCACAACCCAGGATATTTCATTAATAATCGACATCTTAAGTAACTGATGTGAAGAAAAGAAACTCCAGTAGCTTTTAACTGAAAGATCAAAGTCTGCTCGTGCAGATATTAGTGACAGCTCCTGTCAGTAAGTGATTTTATGCTCTAATTTCAGAGACTTGATAGAAAGTTCAACTGAAACAAATGTTGCACAGAATTTAATGACAAAAAAACAAACGAAATGAAAAAAGGTGTGTGTGGAGGGTGAAGCAGCAGAAGATGGTGGGGTGGGGGAGTAACAGGCTCTTTATATTGTAATAGTAATAAATTCTTTTACATAACTGTTATCTAAACAGAGAAAATATTATTACACCATTATATAAGGCGGTGAGCTGGCTGGATCGCTAGCACGCCGGACAAAATGCTTAGTGGCATTTCTTCTGTCTTTACATTCTGAGTTCGAATTCCGCCGAGGTCGACTTCACCTTTCATCCTTCCAGGATCGATCAAATAAGTACCAGTTGAACACTGGGGGTCAATGTAATTGACTTATCCCCTCCCCTATCTGGCTGGCCTTGTGCTAAAATCTTAAATTATTATTACACCATTATATAAAGACATATTTAAAAAAAATATTTTTCGTATTTATTTGGTATGTTGCAAGAAATTTAATACCAAATATTAATTTCTAAAATTGGTACAAGAGTATGTATGAGTAATTTGAGGGAATATATAGATTAAGATAAACTCACTACTTGTGAGCAATCTATTGGAAATAAATGAGGGAACTTTTTTTTTAGGATGGCAACATTAATTTTATAACGACTGTTTAGAAATTTCTGGATTTCCTCATTTTTATAAAGGTTATTCTTGTGCTGAGTAAAACAAATTTAAGTAAGGTTTATTGCATGGGAATGTAATTAATTTGAGGGACAGTACTGGTGTGGACAGCATTGTAGACAGGTGTAAAAAAAGCATATAAGAGGATAAAATATGTCTTCAGGTACAAAATTAAGTGGCCGCATTATATTCAAGATCGCATTGTACACGAGTAAATTCAATATATTGTTATGTTATATTAATAATTTTGTCTCTGATACTGGATCTGATACAGATCTTAAATATAACATCTCCAATCTACGGATAATTTTCTTTCTATATGTAAATCACCCAGTTTAACACGCCTTTCATGTATCTCTTTTGCAGAGTCTACTCTATTGCATGCATTCTCACGTAAGGGTAACTTCTTCATTTCTTCTCACTTGCATGGGAGGTCCTGAAAAAATCGTAGATGCTATCCTTCATCTTCTGATCATAAGATTTGTTTAAAAAAGCACCAGTGTGTGTGTATGGGGGGAGACTCATAGCCTCTTAGGCATTTAGTAATTCCATATGTGAAGAAAATCCTAACGATCTTTTTCTTTTTCTTTTACAGTTTATTTGTTCGTTATATTAAACAAAGGAAATAAACCTATATTAATATAAATATTTTTCAAAATAGACGGAAGAAGGGTTAGAACTTCATGTTGGTTGTTAGAAGTTGCCTCCCTTCACCTGAATTTTAACTTTTTGTTGTAATGTAGTAAACATTATACATGACAACTTTGACCTCATTTTCCAGTAGATAGAATTTTTTCCATTGGTGTGTGGCATAGGAGGCGAAGCAGTCCTGTTATCAAGACGTGGTTGAGGACTGAAGAGAACCTGGCCTAAGAGCAGGTTTTATGACGGGATGTGCAACTGCTGGCTGGAGATATGTTGTCACACAACATTCCATGAGGAGTGAAAGGAACTATGATTAAAACCACTGCTTAGAGTCACAAATTTCTGACAATGGTAAGAATTGTGTTCCCTTGAAAATGACTATATTGACCCTTCATACCTATTTAAGCACTGAGTTGAGCCTAATTGGTATAAATGTATTCATTTCATTAAAAAAATGTTTACTGAAAAGCAAGGAAAATCAGTCTCATGTGCTTATATTTAATTTCAGTTTAACTTAAATTTACCACTCACATCTCAATCTGTTTTCTGGAGCAAAACCGTTGTGCTTTAATAACATGAGTGTTCCTCTCTTATATTATCAGAAAGATTATTTAAGCTCTTGAGTGGTTTGGTACATTGTCTAAAAGGAGAACTTCTTTACTAGAAATATTACACCTGACCCTGTACATTTCTACAAGAGGGCAAAAAGTTTGTGAACTAGTCTTGGAAAAGGCTCATAATCATATAGCCTTCTTATTTGAATGCTAATTCAAAAATAGATTACACTTAGCATAGTCATCGAAGACTCATGAATTTTGGGAGTGATACACATGTAAGGGCTTTAATTTTATATCTCCAGCAGCATTTATACACAAGAAGTGCCAGACGATTTTTGGATGATTTATAGCCTAATGCTGTCTTTTTCTTTGCTAGAAATAAAAGTACTAGTAAGTTTGTGCTCCTAGAGAAACCTAGTTTCATCATTATTGTACACTTCTCTTTGACAATGGTTTTCTCAATCTCCTCATGATTATTAATAACAGCCTCTGTTTCTGTTGAATAGACAAGTAGTTCTGAAGCACTTTTTTGAGCTGAAATCAGATATACTACTCATTTTCACCAGTCACATCAGGAGTTTTGTATACACACTACCTTGATTTTTCACAAAAAATATACAGTTTTCTTTGATTTTATGTCTTAGTCTGACTTAGGAACATTGGGTTAAAGTATGAAAAATGCTTCATTATCATTCTTCCTTTGCTTAAAGTATAGTAAACTTATGAATATTGCTGATTTTGTGCATAGATAGTTTAATTGTAGTAAGATTTTAGGCCAGAAATGTTTTTTTTTTTTTGCCTATGATAGATAAAATACAAAATGAGGCCTAAAGTTGTTTTTTTCTATTGATACAGAACATTAAACACAACAAACTCTGCAAATTATATGCAAAAAGACAAAAACATATCAAATGTCATTATGAAGGAAGAAACCTCTGTTTCTTATACTTCCTTGAATGTTTTAGCAGTGGCCAATCCCTTTTTATACTCCAACAATAATCAGTTATCATATTCTTTTCTACTCTAGGCACAAGGCCCGAAATTTTTGGGGAAGGAGCCAGTCAATTAGATTGACCTCAGTATGCAACTGGTACTTAATATATCAACCCCAAAAGGATGGAAGGCAAAGTCAACCTCGGCAGAATTTGAACTCAGAATGTAAAGACAGATGAAATACTGCTAAGCATTTCGCCCAGCATGCTAACGTGTCTGCCAGCTCGCTGTCTTAATCAGTTATCATATTGCCATCCCATCTCTCTTGATATTTCTTCTCTATTACCTTCATGTCTTGGTGGAATCTTTCTCCCAGTTCATCATTGATGTCTCCCAAATTTTGTGGAAATTGATCCAAGTGACTGATGCCCATTTTGTATCCCAGTGAATGAAAAGACCAAAGCATTTTTTCAATGATTTCCTTGGAGTTGGTTGCTTTGTTATTGTCAAGAAAGTTTTTTCAGGGATATCATGTTATATATATATAATTTGCAGATTTTGTTGAATTTAACCCTTTTGATACCAACCCAGCTGAAACCACCTCTGGATCTATAGTACAAATGTCTTGTTTTCAAAAGTTCTGAATTAAAATCTTCCACCAAACCTCAGTCACAATTTATGTTCCTAACACTAGCTTAATGATAACTAAGTTATTCTACTAAATTCTTTGTTATATTTAAAATTAATTGAAAGAAACACAGCATCTCAGCAGAAATATGGTAACAAAAGGGTTAAGATTCTGTAACAACCAAGGTCTCCTTTTGTATTTTCTCTATTGTAGGCCAAAAACATCTCCATTTCTGGCTGAAATCTTGCTACAATTTAGCTATCTGTGCACGAAATTAGCAATATTCATAATTTTACTATACTTTATGCAAGGGAAGGGTGGTAATGAAGCATTTTTCACACTTTGGCCCAATACCCCAAAGTCAGACCAGGACATACACACTACCTTGATTTTTCACAAAACATGTAGTTCATGTGTATATATACCAATATGCACTTCCAGATACCTCAGTGAACATATATATGTACATGTATATCTCTGTATGTGAGTGTGTGTGTGTGTACGTGGGAGGGGTATGCGTTGTGTGCATCAGTGTTTATGTGTATGTATGGCACACAGAACGTTTATGTGAGTGGCAAGGTGAGGGATAGATAGTGTACATCTCACCTGCCACTGACCATGGAAATTCTTATCAACACATCCTTTGCTTGTCTGCCAGAGAGCAGATTGTTTGAAGCCACTTCCATAACCTTGATAATTAACTAACCCCCTAGCTTCCCTGACCTTGATTTATGGCAGAGGCTGCTCGTACTGTCGCTGTTATTCTTGTTATTGGTACAATCACTGTTGTTGTTTTTATTGTCGCTGTTACAGTCACTAGGGCTAGTAATATTGGGGTTGTGAATGCTTGAATTGTCACGTCTACAAAACCCTGTGGTTGTTTTTTTCTTCTGTCCTTCCATTCTCTCAATTGTATACGTATGGAAATGGTTGCAAGTGTCTAACAGTCATTGTTATCAGGTTAGCCTGACAATGAGGGTAACTAAAAACCCATCAGGACAAAAAGAAGACTTGTCAAAAGGATGGATGAATCCAATTTAAAGTCAACTCTTATCACATAACATAGAATGGACTGTATTCAGGGACATCTTAGCAGCATTTTAATACTCCAGGCAAATCAATGCATTGGACCCTATAGTATTTATTTACTGATGGCAAACCATACCTCACATAGATCAGAATTGGGCCCCTAGACTTGTGAAATCTCTAGGTAACTACACATATTGTCGAAGCTTTAAGACTGGCTGTAAGATCATATTGAATGAGTAATTGACCCATAGTTTCTGTCAGCACATCTGTCAAGAAGAAGACTGACACTGATGTAAAACCTGAGAATCATTCCAAACCAATGTTGTTCCACCGAGAGGAATACTGTTCTGTTTGACAAGTGAATGAAGTTCTGTAGACACAAGTCTACAGAATTTGGCAATGAAAATGTTTCTGTTCAATAGACAAGTGTTCCTGAAGTGCTTTTTCGAGCTGAATTTGGATATGCTATTTGTTTTCACCAATAACATCAGGATCCTGATGTTTTTACACATCAAGTAAATATTCAGGTGCTGCAACTTGTCTTCTTTGATTATCCTTGATTGAATATGCAGCCATGAGAACAGCTATATGGAGAGTGTAATTCAAGCTCAACCTAAGACACTCTGAATTTGGTGAGAGAGGAGAAGATCGTAGCAGCTCTGATGTCTGTGACACTCTGCAAAACTGTGGTTTTATTGACTGTATTTATAGGCAGTATTCACAGAAAGTTCTAGTCAGGCTACCAAACTATCACATGAACAACAACTATCCATTGGATTAAATCTCGACTGCGCATATGATCAAACTATGATTGAATTGTCATTTGTGATTTGTATGTGGCAAAATGCAGGATTGAATCCAATGCTACATAGCTAATTTTAGAATTGTCCAATTTATGGATATACTCAACTAGTGAAGTGGAAAACCTAAGTGGCTAGTTGTAGGAGTGCCTATACATTGTTTCACATCATTAACTGTGGGCCCTATGTAAAATTTACTAGTAGTGTGTATAACTATCTCACATTTATGTACTACATTTGTATGTATGTATTGTCCACCCAGGGGCAATCCGTTACATTCGGGTGTGGGGGTGGGGTGGAGATTGGGGGTAAGCTGATATAATTAGCTGCCTTAAATTTAGTAGTGAGTGGTGGGATGCTTGCTTGTTGGGTGTAGTATATGGTGTTGGGTTGAGATTCACATAAATCAAAGGAGTTTCCTGGAGTTCCACTTTTCTCATGGTTATTCCCAGCCTTGCAGATTGTCTCAGAGTGGGTATTGGGGTGTGTGCATTCTGGGTTTGTGTTAATTAGAGGGTGTCCTCTGACTCCACTGTTTCCCCCAGAGCAAGTCCGTGCATATATTTAGCAAGTTTCAACCTATTAGAAGCAGCTATAATACTAACCACGTTAAGTGAGATGGAGTAGAATAACTTGAAAGTATTTCTACTAAAATGCTATGGTGCTTATACCTGATAAGTGGCAATACACGGGACTCTCAGCCCTTGAGTCACATTGTAACTTATATCCATCAAATATAAAATTTGTTTTAAGTTTTATTTTCTTGTCTTCATTACCAAATCTCTCCTCTTTCTCCACACATACATATTTATATATATATACGTCAACATACATGTATACATACATATACATGCGCGCGCACGCACACGCACAAACAGATACATGTACACGCATACATCAGTACATAACTTCATCTAAACTTTAGGAAGACCAATTAAGCATGTGACATTGTTGACTCAGATATAGGAACGATCACGAGACATACACCGGATCGAGTTGACTATCAGCTGACAGAGATATCTGGAAACGAGGTTAAAGCTGGCAAGTGTTTCAGATGCTTTAGTGAGCACCTCCTGTAAACATGGTTTCTAAATTACACTTCTGCCTCCTAGCAACTGTTTGCTGCTTTTTTAGCTTGGTGGTCTTCTGTCATTCAAGAAAGGTACAGTTTCTATGTGTCTGTTTATTTTGTGTGTGTGAATTAATATCTACATTACATGTTTATTTATGTTGTTGTTTTGATCCTGCTCAATCCCTATCGGAGAGACTTATAACGAAAGACATTCCAATCATGACAATCCCGTCATTTTTTTTTTTTTTTCAATTATGATGTTTGTTATTTATTTAAGACTACGTTATTTAAAGGAAGATGTCCTTCCTTTTACAAAACGGCAAGCGTAATTTAGAGGTGATTCGGTTGATAGTTATAGCAGATCGAACGACCACGTGCAATTTCCATTAGTGGCTCGACCTATAAAGCTGTTCAATAACTTTGTTATGGGTTAATTATTTCAAATTAGGCAACTGATTTTGAGGTGAATTTGGTTTTTGTTAATTCACTGTCCGTTGTAAACATTCTGAAATGGCCCTCAAGTTGTCTCCCCTCATAATGTTTTCAATTAGACATTGATCTACCCATCTTCCAGATTGGTCGTCAAACTTCATCAATTTCAACAAACGGCCTTGGGCTTCGTTCTATCTCCCGTTAAAATAAACAAGGTTGATGTGTAACATTAGCCAAAAGAGCTTCCCTTCAATTAAAACTAACTTTTATCTTCCTAAACTCTTACATGCAATATTAATATCAATAATTCTCGCGCCATTAAGGATGTCGCTGATAAATCGAACTTCGAGAAACAACATTCGTATCTCTCAAATCTTGCCTTATTATCTTTGAGAAAAAAATGTAAGGAAACATTGCATAATATAGTTCTATATAGACTATGTAATTATAAAAGAAAACGGACGGTCATGACTAGATTGTTTTATATCATGGGTTTCGCACGATACGAGTTGACGTAGTTATATACAATCAGTACTTATCAATTTCTCTGCCAATTGTTACAGCTGGCTGGTTTATAGACCAATAATCCCTGACCCCCCCCCCCAAAAAAAAACCCGAAGCGTAAACGGTCTGTTTATCTTACGAAGTTTTTCCTTATTTATCTTATTTGATTAGCTCTAGTGTTTGTAAACTTGTTATAATATAAAGAATATGTGAGTTTGTTTACAGCTTTGTATGATTTTTGTTTATATATAAACTTTAGCATGTACTCGATCTTGAGTAATTATTGTTTTGGTCCTGGTGATCTTGATGGATCAAGTCCGAGATAAAGAGTGTTCTAGCTGTAATTATTTTTTCCAGACAGTTTATTAGTTTATGCTATGTCTACTTCCTACTTTAGGTTTCCAAGATGTGATTTGAGGGATATTTCTAGCAAGTTGAGCGGTCACATACAGGTTCTTTGTGGTAATCGTTGTGGCATAACTACAGAGTTGTCGGGGGGGGGGGGGGTACAACTCTGTAGTTATGCGTAGTTATACCATTGTTGTTTAGACCCAAATAAGAAATGACCGAGTAGATCTATGATCAAAGCTGTTCCAGTCATGACCACCCCTACATTATAATTTTTCAATTAAATTATAATGTAGCTGGAACTTACATTATCGACTAATTCCTTTTATAAAATAATGTATTGGTATTTAAGAAAGATTTGGCTGCTTCTCTAGCAGCTCAAGCCACTGCGTACAGGTTCCCTATTTGTTTCGATTATTACATAAACGAGATTCATTGAAAATAGCTGTCAGAGTCTAAGGGTCAGTATTAAAAATGAGGAACAATTGTTTGAAAAAAAAATGTTATGAACTCTGATCTGTGAATATAACGAATAATAACGGAGAATCCAGTTTAATATATTTACTTTTAAGTACTATAGTGTAATTATTTTAACAACATTTATGAAATATAACTATTTTGAACGTTTATTACATCTACATAGATAATCAAGGAAGTTAAATATTAAAGTTCTTCAGAACTAACATGGAGACTAGACTTGTTTATTCAATTCATTACACAACAATATCATTTTCTTAATTGATCGTTGTCCACACCTGTTATTTCTAATACTACGAGAAAAAAATTGGCTTTGTGGTAAGCAGTTCGCTTCCCAATCACATGGTTCCGAGTTTAGTCCCACTGCATGGCACCTTGGACGAGTGTCTTCTACTATAGCCTGGGGCCGATCAATGCCTTGTGAATGGATTTGGGTCTTTCTGATTTGGCAGACACCATTTTTTTATTTAGTTTGTCGAGAGAAACTGAAAGAAGCGCGTTGTGTGTGTGTGTGTGTATGTGTGACCACTGCTTGTCACTGCTTGATAATCGTTGGTGTGTTTATATCTCCGTAAATTAGCAATTCGGAAAGAGACCAATAGAATAAGTACTAGGCTTAAAAAAAAAATAAGTGCTGGGGTCGATTCATTCGACTAAAAATTCTTCAAGGCTTTGCCCCATCATGGCCATTGGTTAACGGCTGAAACAAATAGAAGATATATATATATTGCCTTGCACTTTTAGGACTTTTTAAAATATAATAATTCAGTTTAAAAACGAAAGAAAAAGGGCAACACCCACAACTGGTGACAGTTTTCGTTACAAACAGTTTTGCATTTTTTAAAAATAAATAGAATAGTGAGAAGAGCAGGGGCAGTATTAAGCTTTGTTACACATTCTTAAATTGAATAAGGCCAGCAATGCATGATTAAACACGGTAAAGAAGTTGTTGAGAGATTAGACTGAAGCTGTTTTATAATGAGCTCTACACTATGAAGTTTAAAACTTTTCCTACTAAAATAAATTTTATTCTCAACTACTTATTTCTTTTATCAATCAGCGGATGGCGAGCTGACAGAAACGCTAGCACGCTGGGTGAAATGCTTAGTGGTATTTTGTCTGTCTTTACGTTCTGAGTTCAAATTCCACCGAGGTCGACTTCGCCTTTCATCCTTTCAGGGTCAATAAATTAAGTACCAGTTGCATACTGGGTCAATCTAATCAACTGGCCCTCTCCCTCAAAATTTCAGGCCTTGTGCCTAGAGTAGAAAAGAATCTGCAGATGGACATCTGTAAGTATTGTTAAAAATTCTGGAACGATATGACCATATTAAAACTTTAGAAAATATATCTTGCATAAGTGCTCTGAGAACAAGAACGGGTTGATCAGAAGCTGGTCAGATGAGGCTATTAGATTGGCCTAGCTTACATTGTGTAGAAGTAAACCAGAATATGGTGTGCTTCCTTGTCTGTTCTCTGCAACACAATTCCTGTAGCTCAAAAGGTCTTGCAGACTTCAGTGGAAAAGCTCTGTGAAGAGGTAATAAGCTACTTTATGGTCATGCTTACTTCAATGTAACAAGAAGAATTACAGAGGATATTTGGATGTTTTGATCCTTTTAAAGGCTAAGATCAATAACTGATATCATCATTTCATCAACTTTTTCCATGCTGACATATGTTGGCTGTTACCGCTGATGTCCTATTCTAACTATATTTTCAGCTCATCCAATTAATGACATTATATTAATCCAAAGATAAGCATCAGTTCTTAAATGCCTTTTGGGGATTAGGAGCTATCTAGATAACCAAGAGTATGACCTTCAAACTCTTCATCTATTAAAAATAGCAAAGGTTAACATAGCAAAAGTTACACGGCGGTGCATCAGCATGGCCGCAGCTCTAAGCTGAAGCTATAAAAAAAAAAAATAAAAAAAAAAAATACTAGACTACTGTTTTGTCTGATATGCAGTGCCTACCATTAAATCATGTGAACTTTTGAACCCTGATATTTAAAGTTAACATATATTTACTGCTATACAGTCGAGAATTTATCTATGTCCCAAGGTGAAAAAAAAAATTTATATTTACTCTCTTCTGATTGTAAATATTTTTACGTTAGCACATTAATTTATATTAACTCTTTGGGAACAGAGTCTCATATGGAGTTTAGGTGCCAAGAAGACAGAACCCTTTTCACAAGCCCTACAGAAAGCACGCACTTATTTTTCCAAAAAATTTTATGAAGCAAAGTAATTACATCACATATATAAAATTTTATATATTCTTGTAGGAAATTCAATGAACTAACACAATCTTCTGTCATTCGACTTTCAGCCAATAGATCAGCCCAGTTGTCTCCTAAGGGTTAAGGAAAAACCACTTTAATTTCAAACTCAATTTATATTGCTGACTGAATATGATTTCTAATGTAACTCGGTCTATTTACAAATAGTGATTCTACTTTATACTTTTTCAATATTTTTCAAAATCCCTTTCCTTATACACACACACACACATAGATACAGCCAGCCATCACTCACATGTGATGTCTTTATTAATTGTCTTAGCTGCTTATGTAGTCATGAGCAGACATAGACACTTTCTCAGCCCCTTCACCCTTGACCAAACAGAACATCCAGAGTGTGACTGCTGGAGGGAGAGAGCAGTGTACCAACATCTACTAATACTCATTACAGCTGAGTTGACTGGAGCAATGTAAAATGAAGTACCGTTCTCAAGGACACAATATGCTGCCCACTTCAGGAAATGAACTCATGACATTATGATATGATCATAAACTAACCATTGTAACGACTTATTGTTAGCTGAAGATTTCATTAACTGACACCCACAGTTCAGCTTGCAATAAATAGGATAAAAATTTATGTACTGAGTACTACTTTTCCCCCTTACTCATTCACTCAATTCTCTATGCCATAACATTTATGATGTGAGAGAGAGAGAGAGAGAAAGAAAGAAATTAAGGAGCTGCTATGCAGTCATTAACTTACATGTAACAGCTGAATCCTTCTATATAAAGGAAGGACAGTTTGGATAATGAAGTTCATAAATTTGATGGGATGATCATAGCTGGTATGGTACTGAAACAATAAAAAACAGCATATAAAAAAAATATCTGTTTTATTAGGAGTGTTAGAATTAATGCTGTAATTAAAAGAGGGGTATAATTATAATAATTTCTGAAGATAATAACTTTTGTGAGAAGAGTGATGTCTATTAGTGACATACAATTTGCTATTTGTGAATTAGGGAAGCAGATTTAATCTTGGGTTGTATAGGTTTCATTTTATTCACAAATGGTTCTGAGTTCAGTCCTGCTGCATGGCACCTTGGGCAAGTGTCTTCTGCTGTAGCCTCAGGCCAACAAAAGCCTTGTGAGTGGATTTGGTAGATGGAAACTGAAAGAAGCCCATTGTGTGTATATATAATCATAATTTAATGTCTGTTTCTCTTGCTGGTATGGGTCAGACAGTTTGACAGGAGATGGTAAGGCTGGGTACTTCACTAGGCTTCATTGTCTGTTCTAGCATGCCTTTCCTAATGTCAACCACTTTATAGAATGTACTGGGTGCTTTTTATGTAGCACCAGCAGTTCTGCTGTGGTGTACAGCAAGGCGCCATATATCTTGGTCCTTTGTCATCTCTTTCGTAAGGCTCAGTGTCTTGAGGTTGGCCTTCAGTACTTCGTCCCATGTTTTCCTGGGTCTCCCTCTTCCATGAGTTCCATTCACTTTAAGTGAGCAACTGCCTACATCTATACACATCACATGACCAAACCAGTACAGTCTTCTCTCTTGCATGCTACATCTAATTCCTCTTATGCCTAATTTTTCTCTCAATACGATAGCACTCTATTGCACACTGACGTTGCACATCCAGCCTTCACCTGTCCTATGCATTTAGTGCTTGTGTCCCACTGCCATGTAGCATTACTGTTCATATACATGCTTCATGCAATTTTTCTGTCCATCTGGTTGATGGAAATTGAAAGAAGCCCATTGTATGTATGTGTGTGTGTATGTATGTATTTATGTGTTTGTGTCTGTGTTTGTTCCTCCACCACTGCTTGACAATTGGTGTGTTTATGGCCCTGTAACTTAGAGGATTGGCAAAAGAGACAGCTAGAATAAGTACCAGGCTTAAAAAAAAAAACATACTAGGGTTGATTCATTCAACTAAAATTCTTCAAGGTGGTGCCCAAGCATGGACACAGTCAAATGACCGAAACAAGTAAAAGATAAAAGATGTGAGTAGAGCTGTAGTGATTAATTCAAAATAAATGTGGAAAATATTTTAGTGAAATCATTGTAATTAGAAGCAAAGTTTCCTTCAGAGCACTATCAGAGCAAAAGATCATGTGGTGGATAGACATTGAACTGCAGATATGCTTGTAACACAATTGATTGTGGCCTTGACTTTCTGACTGTTCACATGTTCATTAACTGCTTTAGTGGTGCATTATAATGAAAAACAAATCAACTTTGTTTCTATTAGAGTCTGTTGAATAAGATATGGTTTGGACTTTGAAAATCTTATAAAAGAGAAGCAAATCTCTGTCTGTCCATCACAACATCTATTAGATGGAGGGAAAGAAGGGGAGGAATCAAAATATGTCACAACATATTTTTAGAAGGGGAAGAGAAAAAGTTGTTGTTGAAAGTGAAAAATAGAGCTAGCTAGACAGATAGGTAATGTTGTCACCATAAGCGTGTATGTTTCTGTGTCTTTCAACATATAGACAACATGTACATGATGAATAAATATTTTTACCAGTAGTGTATAGTATAATTTTATTTTAGTAATGCTGTTCATTATGAAGTCCTACTGTGCAAAAACAATTATACTTGAAATGGAAGGTGATGGTTGTTTATTACAAGCAATATAAATTGTGACATTGTTTATTACTACACTAGTGTAGTTTTATAGTTGATTACTTGTGAGAAATAGTATTGAAAGGGATTAATTGAATAAAATACATACTCCCCTTAATCATTTGATAAATAATAAAACATACATGCAAACATTTATATAACAAGTAAAATGTTTATTTAAGATTATTATTTTAAAACAAGCTTAAGAATAATAGAACATCCACTGATGGGAAGAAATTTTACTTTTTAGTAGAATAAAATTTGTTTTGACTAAACATTCAACTGGTGTATAATATATATATATAGAGAGAGAATTCACAAAAAAACAACAGACGAAGACAGGTGGTGTAGAAAACAAATAGTTGTATTAGTATAACGCTCGGGAATTGAAAAAATCTTTAACGTTTCGAGCCTATGTTCTTCCACAGAAAGAAACAAGGAGAGAAAAAAATGTGTGTAGTGGTTAGCAATCTATCATGGCGGTGTATATATATATATATATATTTCTATATATATATATATATAGATAGATAGATACACACACACAGACATGTATACATTTATATATATTGTGAAATTGTAATGATCTTTTGGACGTTGACTGATGAAGAATTAGCTATGAATTTTGTTTGTTATGTTTTTGTAAAATTTTGTTTTCTTGGTGTTTTGTTACATTTACACACACACTCGCCAACCTATCCACCACTGCAGTTCCCCTACCTCCTCTTCTCTCTCTCATATTTACTTTTGAACCTTGAGGCTACGCTTTCACTAGCTCTTTCTTTCGAGCTAGGGAGGCTGTGTATTCACCATTTCAGTAAGACACTTGTTTCTGTCCCTACTCAGTTGGGGTGGGGTGGAGGGGTTGGTTGTAAGTACTTGATGACCTCACTAGTGCTGGTGCCACAAGGAAAGCACCTAGTACACTCTGTAAAGTGGTTGGTTTTAGAGGAAAAACATTCAGCTGTGAAAACCATGCCATGGCAGACAACACAGCCCTGAGGCAAAGTTGATTCCTTTTGAACCATCCAACTCATACCAGCATGGAGATAGGGATGTTAAATGATGATGATATGTACATGCATATATAGTTATATACAGTTTATACATGGACAGTTAAATGTTTAACCCATTACCTACCAGTGATCTCATATGAGATCACTTAAAAATTACAAATTTCGTAATTATCTGTCAATATTTACACATATCTAACCTTTTTGCTATATCTACTAGGTATATTTCTCTGATATTCAAATGAGGTTTGCTAATTTTTCACCCAATATCTCGCTTATTTCTTTTTAAAATGTTATTTTGATCATTCCAGCGTGTTTCTAAGGCTGTTTTATGCTAGAGATCAAAGTTTCATTAAAAAAATTCCAGTTAATAGAATTATGGGAGGTAATGGGGTACATAGTGAAAGTCATGAAATTCATAGTGAAATTACTGTAGCAGTGGGATGGTCTAACAGAGAACACTTCTAATTATAATAGACATTCTTTTGTTCCTTTTAGCTGTCACAGATAAGGTCATACTAGAGCACCACTTTCACACAGTCACTATTGCATTATTGTATCTTGTTTATTTATTTGAATATAGATTGTTTTTTTGTTTTTTTTTGTCTTTTTATATGACTTAATGATTTGGATTTCTTCCTCTTCTTATCTTATGATTTCTTTCCATTTGTAATTTATGATTCTGTTAGAAGCAAAACTATGTTTTATGTAGGTGTCTCACTGATCTAGCTTTGTTTCCTATACTACTTTAAGATGTGGTCTATAAAATAAACTTCCTTACAAAATTAATTCTGTCTTAATGAAAACTTCATTCTGCTGCTTATGTTTAACCCCAGGCCAAATTTGCCTGAACAGACCTATATTCAAAGCAGCTCCTGCAGGAAGTATGACCATCCCAAAATATAACAAGTTTTTTCTTTTCTTTCTTAAAAATTTTGTGTTATGCTTGTTCGTAAATTCTTTCATAAGCAATACAAAAATGTCTATAAGGCATAGCCAAAACATAACCTTTAACCCTTTTGTTACCATATTTCTGTTGAAATACCCCGTCTGTTTCAGTTAATTTTGAATGTAATGAAAAATTTAGTAAAATAGCTGACTATATTAAGCTGATGTTTGGAACATAAATTAATATGAAATTTTGATAGATTTTAATTTAGATTTCTTTAAAACAGTAAATTTGTGTCATAGGACTAGTTAGCAAAAGAGTTAGGGTGCTAACAGATAGTGTGATGATTCACATTGGCCTTGTGTGTTGTGTGTTTTCAATTATTATAAGAAATATATGATTAGTCTAATTACGATAGAGGAGTTAGAATCAATCCACAGCCCTGGTCTAAATTCATGGGTTTTTTTTTCTTCTTTTACTTGTTTCACTCTTTGGTCTGCAGCCATGCTGGGATACAGCTTTGAAGGGTTTAGTTAAACAAATCAAGCCTAGTAATTATTTATTTTTAAACCTATAACTTATTCTATTGAACGGCTAACTTATGGGGATGTAAACAAACTGAGCAGTGGGAGGAGGACAAACACACAAAGCCATATGCACACACACACACACACACACACACACACACACATACACACACACACACACAGATAGATAAATAGATATATACATATGCAATGGGCTTCCACACAATTTCTATCTACCAAATTCACTCACAAGGCTTTGGTTGGCCTGAGGCTGTAGTAGACAACACTTGCCTAGGGTGCCACTGAGTGGGACTGAACCAGAAACCACATGGTTGCAAACCAAGCTTCTTAACCACACAGCCATGCATATGCCTATATATACAGTTGTCTAAATATCTCATGATAATTGTGAAATCGATAATTACATCAGTGGTGATTAATATCATTTATTTGTCAGACACTAGCATAGTAATTAACTCATATTTTGATCACAACATTTCTGTTTTCTTTATTTATCTTCTTTACGTTATTTTGTCAATTGTAATTTTCAAAATCTTAATTCATCTTTTCATTTTACTAGATTTCCACTGATATGAATTGGGGAAAAAGCTGTCCCAAGAATGTCACTTTGGTCTATACAAAAGCTGTTGGAAATGATGACACTCTCCATTATATATACAGCTCTGCTGAGCTAATGTCTCTATTAGCCATAAAGACTGTAAATGATGCTAAACTGAAACTCAGCTGTTCAGAAATGCCTCCATCAGTTACTCTGGAATCGCCTACAAATGAAATTTACTCGTTTGGCATAATATTTAATCAAGTAAGTAAGACATTTATATTTTAGTTATTGTAAATTATTATAATTATTACAGGGCCTAAATAATGAGATGTCAACCACACACAACCCACCAGTCTGAAAGGACAAAGGTCATGGATGTTACTCTTTTTCCTCCAACTGAATAATCTATTATCACATTAAGTATTTAAAAGGTAGCAAGCTGACAGAATCATTAGCATGCTGGGCGAAATGCTTGGCAGCAATTTGTCTTTATATTCTGAGTTCAAATTCCACCATGGTCAACTTTACCTTTCATCCTTTTAGTGTCGATAAAATAAGTACATAAGATGTAATCAACATACCCTCTCTCTGAAACCGCTGGCACAGTACCAAAATCTGAAACAATAATTAAGTACTTGATCATTTGATCTGTCTGTCTGGCACACACATTCCCCCCTCTCTTTCTCTCCCTTATCTTTCTCTTATAGAGAGAGAGAGAGAGAGAGAGAGCAAATCAATAGCAAAATACAAAATCAGTTATAAAAAGCAACAAAAGTTCTTGGGACATTCACAGTTAATATTATTAGTTTGATGCCCATAGAAGGCAAAAACTTATGAAGTAAAAGTATGTTTCAGACAATGTCCTTCATTGGATATGCAGATAAAAGCCCAGGGGGGAAGAGAAAGAATGGAGGAAAAGAGATAAGAAAGAGAGAGCCAGGAAAAAGTGCACATGAGTACTTCACATGTCGGATATATATATATTGTGCTCAACTAGTACTTATTTTACTGATCCTGAAAGGATGAAAGGCAAAGTCAACCTCAGCAACATTTGAACTCAGAACTTAAAGACAGACAAAATGCTGCTAAGCATTTTGCCCAGCATGCTAACTATTCTGCCAGCTCACTTTTATATATATATCTATATCTATCTATCTGTCTCTCTCTCTCTCTCTATCTTTCTTTCTTTTAATAATTAGAGCAAAGCATCAAAGTGAATTGGGCAAAAAAACAAAAGGTCAGCTCTTGTGATTGGGAAATAAAGAAGCAAATTTAATCAGTTAAAAGAAACTCCACACTTGGTAAAAGCAAACATGGATATCTAAGGACATGCAACTATTCTAGAATTACAAATTATGAACTCACCTATGCTTGGATTCCAAAGGACAGTCTCAACCATCTTTGTATCTCAGACAACAGTCTAAACAATGCTAAGATCACAAAAGACAGCTTTAAAAATCTTAGATTACAAAAGCCAAATCTTGAGACCAACTTGGGATTCCAAAAGACAGTTTCAAGCATGCTAGGACCATAAGACAATCATACTAGCATCAACTTCCACTGAGCACTCGTTTTAGTCTTTTTTTAATATATGCCATTTTCAGTTACTGTCATAGTTTAAAAAATAATGTAAATATGTAATATCTGTTTGATATGTGTTATGTAGTTTGTGTAATTGATGTCAGAAAGTTGTTATTCTTGTATTCTCTTTTTGATTTTCAGATTATAGCATATAATGACAGTAGTGATAGTGCAAATCTGTTGGGTTCAAACTACACCGAATGGCAAAATTACTCTACAGGAGATATGATATGGAAAATTTCACAAAACAAAACTAAACCAAATGAAAACTTGGTTGTTTTGGAAAGTTTTAGGGGTAATGGAAGCTTTCAGTTTGCAGTAAGTAAAATTGTTTTTATTTATTCTTTAAAAATTTGTAATTATTGAAGTGTACTGATATTTCATTTGAAAAGTTTAAAATTTTAAACCTGCAAAGCATGTTCAACTTTGTTTAAGAATGAAAAATTATTTTTTAAAAAACTTAATACTGAAATCATCATTAACGACAAAAGAATATATTCTCAAATTTTAAACCTATCTTAAGATGTTGAAGGGACTTGAAAATCATTTGATTTTGATTGAAGAATACATAGAAATTAAAGTGTAAAAGCTTTAAATATACAGAATATAAATCTTCCACCTCATCTCTAGGAATTAGGATTCTTCAGGTACTGAGAATTTGTAGGTGGATCAAGCAGACTTATGACAAGTGATTTTGCCATGACCATCCTAACTTTTTGCATATCTTTCAGCAATGGTTCTCGACCTTTTCCTGGCCATCGCCCACTAAAAGCTATTTTTGACGTAAGCTAATTGATAATCGTCCACCAAAAAATGATAACAAATATTAAACATAATGTAATTACGACTAATCAACGCTAAAAAATTTTGTACATGTAAATTCAAAAGAAAAACGAATTAAAATAACACTTTATTCTAAATTTAAATGTAGAAAAGGACTAACTAATGTGTGCCCTGAGATTGGCGCTGTTCCGCTAAAAATTCAATGTCAGGCTTAATGCTACTCAAACAGATATGAATATCTCCACGTGAAATGATGTGAAATTTGTTTCTTTCCTTCTGCAAAATGTGACTGACAGTACTAAAACCAGTTTTGACAAGATATGATGTCGGGAAACAAATGGATTTTCAACATTTGTGACCACAAATTTGGATATAGTGATTTTGTAGTGTCTGATTGCCAAAATTGAGACAATCTTTCTTTTTTGAACTTAATTTGAAATTCATCATTACATTTCATCTCAATAACTGCCTCCTGGATATTTTTGTGTGCACTGTGAGGATCACAATTGAATGGGTCAATCATCCATGGCTGAATAGTGAAGTTAAATCAATCGGCAAATTTGGTTTCTAGATCATTTATCAAGGTAGACAGATGGTCGCAATAAATACCAATTTCATTTTCACATAAGTCGATTTCCGCTAGTTCGGGCAAATTTTGAAACTGTCCTAGTTTTAAATTAACTTGAAAAATATTGAGTTTTTCAACAAAAGCTCTCATCACCCGTTTACAATCTATCAGCATTATCATTTTCCCCTGCAGCAGAAGAGAGACCTCGTTCAGCTTACAGAAAATCCAACTAAGTGTATGTTCTATTTTTTGGGGCTTGAATTTTAGCAGCTAAGTCTGAGTGTCTTTCTGTTAGTGAGAATATAACTATTGTATTAAATAACTTTACAAATCCTTCCAAACAGTTGCCTTTGGATAGCCAACGGACATCGGTATACAAAAGAAGTCTTATATATTGTTCATCTGCATTGAAACAAAATTTTCAAAAAAGACAGTCACATTTACTGTTAGATTTAATTTTGTTTATTGTTTTTATAACAGTGTTTAATGACTGATTTAGAATAGGGCCTATATTTTTTAGCCACGAGGTTATGCCTGTGTAGCACACAGTGTATAACTAGAAATTGGAGGCACAACTTTTTTAAATGAGAGATAAATTCTTTGTGTCTCCCAACCATAGACATTGCACCATCTGTGGCACATAAAACTAGATTTTCATAATATGGAATTTCTTTTTCTTCAAAAGACGTTTTCACTGCAGAAAATATAGTCTCCAACAGTTTTACAAATAATAAATCTTGTAATGCACAGTTTCTATCAAAATATCACACATATCCCATTGAAAGAGCCTTATTGTCAATAACTATGCTTTCATCAGTTTTAATAGAAAATTTTGTTGTTTTCAAATCTTTGAATTAGTATGTCTTTGATATGACCTGGCATTTCATCAATTCTCCTACAGATAGAGTCATTACTCAAAGGTAGACCTTTAATGATAGATGAAGGATCTTGATTCGTAACTTCTGATATTACTGCTTCTACTGCAGGCACAATAATTTTTTCAGCTATCATATGTACACTACCTCTTTTTGCAATACCTTTTGCAATTTTGTTGGAAGCATTCAGTCCGCTGTGATTAATTTTTGTCTGTTTTTTAAATAATGATTTAACAGTACTCTGATTTTCAAAATCAGTTTTCAATCCCTCAAAGTATTTGATAGGCTTACCGACTTTTTCGGGATGTTTTCTTCTCATGTGGTCAGAGAGTTGAGAGGGTTTCATGGCTTCATTGGACAAAGATTGATGACACATGGTATAAAAGGGCTACTTTGGGTCTGTAGAGTTCGTGATAAAACCATATTGTAAATACTCATCGATATACTGTCAACACTTCTTTTTCACCTAGCCTGCCATAAAAAGTGGGTGAGAATGAATGCAAATTAGTAAATACTAAACTGACTATTATATCTGTATCTGATGGTTAAGAGAGAGAATGTCAAATTCAGGTGAGTGCCATGTATTCAATGAATCATGCAGCCAGTATCATAGTAACAGAGGTAAGAAATTCAGTGACAAATGAGTTATTATATATCGATGAACTAAATCCTGGAAGATAATGCACTTATTGAGGCACATAGTTACTGTATTTGGATTAAGAAAAAGAGTTGGTTTTATAGCTTGACCACAGTTATTTAGAAGAGCTCTTGTCATGATGCCTTAGATGAATGATTACCTGTTGTAAGTAGTTGCTGATCGAAGACTGCATTCATTCCCCCCACCAAAAAAATTTGATTTTCACCCTGAAGGAGGCAATTCTCTTCCGGTTGAGAACCATTGGTCTAATGTATCCTTCCATTGTTTTTTCTTATTTCTGTCAAGTCAAACGATTACATACAGGCTCTGTCATTAGCTTGAGTTATTGAGAATTGGTGTCGATACTGAGCATTATTGTTTTTTGGCCTCTCTTTAAATATACTTCTCCATATCATATTAATAATGACTGCATTCACATGTAATATATTTGTCTCTTATTGGTGCCTTTCTCTTGTTCTGTTTTAACTTTGAATGGTAACAGGTGAAAATGCTCATTAATCCTATTTCTGAACCATTTCATCAAAAGAACTGATTGCAATAATGTAAGAAAATTATCATTTTTTACAGGAATAAGTGAGAATTTTGAAAATTTTTCTTAAAAATTCAGTATTTCCTTCTTTTTCTTTTCTAATGGAATCATTTTCTAGAATGTTAAACTTAGGGCCTGTTTTCATTGATAAGAATTTATGTATTTGTAATAAAGATATATATATTCTTCTACATGTTTTTCTAGGATTCAAAAGAATGTTCTTTTATTCATTTTATTGTGGAAAAGAAAGAATGAAGCTTTTTATCGATATTTTGTTATAATCTTAACTGTGACATTGCTAATGTTAGGGATGGTGTTGGCAGAATCATTAGCATGTCAGGCAAAATGTTTAGCAGCGCTTCATCCATCTTTACGTTCTGAATTCAAAGTCTGCTGAGATTGATGTTGCCTTTCATCCTTTTGGGGTTGATAAAATAAGTACCAGTTCAGCACTGGAGTTCATGTAATTGACTTGTTTCTTCCCGCAAAATGCTTGCCTTGTGCCAAAATTTGAAATCAATATTAGGAATGGTGGAATGATAGAATTGTTAGAGTATTGGACAAAATGTCTTGGAGTATTTGTTCTAGCTCTTCATATTCTGAATTCAAATCTTGCCAAGGTCAACTTTGCTTTCATCATTCTGGGGTTGATAAAATAAAATCCCAGTCAGGTACTGAGATCAATATAATGAGGCCTTATATCTCTGTAAAAAAATCAACATTCGGTACATTGAAAATTTGTACTTACAAGGTGCAAGAATAGATGTATAGTTAGAGAATTTGCTTTGAACCACATAGTTTTGGATTCCATCCCACTTTATGCAAGTGTCTATGCTATAGCCTCAGGTTGACCAATGCTTTTGAGTAAAACTGGTTGACAGAAACATTATTGTGGACCAATGCATGCGTGTGCATGTCTCTCTAAATGTTTATTTTTCTTATGGCTTTGCATTGGCTCCTGTTAAGTGACAGTGATGCCATGTTTACATTCCCTGTAAACATTATACTCTATAGATCCTAAGTTTCACCAAGTGAAGACCAGTGGAATAAAAATACCTTACTTATAAATAAGGGTTAGTGACAGGAAGGGCATCCATCAGTGGAATAGCATCTCAGGAAATTTCACCCAACCCATGCCATCATGAAAGAAGTAGACATCAAAATTATGATAATGATGGTTTGTAAATATCTCCTAAGTCATGGGAAAATCATTCTAACTCTTGATAGGACTCTGTTTTATCTCACTTAACCTTCCTAGAAGCTTAGGTACTTACAACAGTTGAATGACATGAAGCATATAGAATTATGTTACAACAAAATGCTTGCAGTGAATTTGAACTCCAGACCTTTGAGTTGGTGACCTAATACAGTATTCACTTAGTCATTTAATTTCTATTCATTTGTATTATTAAATACATTTATGATTGGGATTTTTTCCACTATTTTA
The DNA here is from genome assembly GCF_046866305.1 of Octopus bimaculoides. Taxonomy (NCBI): domain Eukaryota; kingdom Metazoa; phylum Mollusca; class Cephalopoda; order Octopoda; family Octopodidae; genus Octopus; species Octopus bimaculoides. Next base: position 34,368,503 of record NC_142929.1, on the reverse strand, counting down.
TCAGTAAAAAAAAAGTCAGAGGTAAAAAATAGTATTTTGATATACTTTTAATGATGAGAAATTTTCTTGGTTCTCTATTCTGGTTCAGGTTGTTTTGAGAACTGCTCAGACAACAGGTCACATTTAATCTAATTACATCTTTTATCTTTTACTTGTTTTAGTCTTTGGTCTATGGCCATGCTGGGACACCACCTAGCAAATCAACCCCAATATTTAATTTTTTGCTGAATTGCTAATTTACAGGGATGTAAACAAACCAACACCAGTTGTCAAGTGATGGTGGGGACAGACACAAAGACAAACGAATATATCATCATCATCATCATTTAACATCTGTAGTTCATGCTGGCATGAGTTTTATATATATATATATATATATATATATATATATATATATATATATAAAGGTTATGAAGGGTAATGGAGTGAACCAGACCCTAAAGATACAGGTACTACCGAGTAAGTGCTGTATACCGACTAGTTTTGCCCCAGATGTGGTTGTAACATGAATGGGGAATATAACGTGGGTTGTGTATTAGCATGTGTATATATAAAAAAGAATGAGATCAAGAGACCAATGGCATAAGTAAATTTATATTTTATGTATAATGTCTTACAGCTGTTTCAGGGAAAATTCAATGTATCCCTTCATCGGAGACGGTAATAGTAGAAGAATAGATTATTACATCTATATATGTGTATGTGTGTGTGTGTGTGTACATACACACACACGCAACACAAGACAGACTTCTTTCAGTTTCTATTTACCAGATCCACTCATAAAGCCTTGGTTAATCAAAGACTACAGTGAAAGACATTTGCCCATGGTACCATGCAGTGAGACTGAACCCCTGCATAGATATTGAACACATATAGGATATTTAAATTAATTTATAAAGCTTATTCATTAACTTATTTTGTTTCTCTTCAGTTCCAAGTCAGCGATGATGTTCGTCAGACACAACTTCCTCACTTGCAATTAAATGATAATTTGACCCTCGTGGGATTTAGTGCTGATGGGGTTCCTGCAGATTTTGTTAATTCTCGTTTTGCTCTCAATGCCACCTATATCTCTTCTTATCAAAGCAAATTTGACATAAACTCAGTAAAGTCATTAGATGATGAATATACTCCTGGTGTATTTAAGGTAAGTAACTACATTTTTAATGCTGATATTTGGTATTTCTAGACTACTTTCTCTGTGGTCTTATGTTGTGCCTTTAGTATACATATTTGCATTGTGCTAAATCTGCCATAAATTTATATGGCAGATCAATTTAGCCAAACAGTTTAAGCAACAAAGCAGTCACTGCTGGCAAATTTGTGGCTGATAAACAAAACTAGTCTAGTCATGGGGAGGTTATCTCCACTGTCAGCGTATATATATTGTACGCTTCATACAGCATTAAGGGTTTTAACTCTTATTTCTTGCAATATAGGTGCAATCACAATTAGTGACAATTAAATTTTTCCTTTATGGTCTTATATTGCTCCCAGCTGTTTATATTAATTTATTAATATATATATATATATATATTGTATGCATATGTTTGTGTCTCCTTGACTCGACATTGCTTGATAGTTGTAAATGATTGTCACTGTCATGTAGGCAGTAACCATCATATATGTGTGTATGTATAAATGTAAATTATGTTATATATCCTGTTTATAAAGTTTTGTTTTAGTTTGGCTCGTTTTCTTATTTTACTGACGTTTCAATCATTTACAGGTTACTACTTGGTCCTCCCATAAGAAATCCTACCACAGTTTCATGCAATGGAAATCTGTATGCTATTTAACAAATAAATATGAACGCAAAGATTCCTCTTCGGTTCAAGTCTATGATTTAAGGAATTCTACTGCTGGTGCTGTAAATGAGAGTGTTGCTTTTAAATTCTTCAAGATGAGGCACGACATCTCCATGAAAAGTACTTATATTTCTTTTGGTTTGGCAAATGATGAAAAATATTACAACACAACACAGTTTACTTCTTGGTAAGATTTTTGAAAAAATATTTTATTTTCATATGTAAGGATTTAGGTACAGGCATGACTGGTTGGTTAAGAAGTATATGCTTCACAACCACACAGTTTTGAGTTCAAGTCCCACTGTGAGATATCTTGGGGGTGTGTCTGCTAGTATAAAATAATGGATAATATATGTGTGTGTGTATTTATATATACACACACACATATATATATATCATCATCATCATCATCATCATTTAAACGTCCGCTTTCCACGATTTGACTGAGGACTGGTGAAACCGGATGGCAACATCAGGCTCCAATCTAATTTGGCAGAGTTTCTACAGCTGGATGCCCTTCCTAACGCCAACCACTCAGAGAGTGTAGTGGGTGCTTTTACGTGTCACCCGCACGAAAACAGCCACGCTCGAAATGGTGTCTTTTATGTGCCACCTGCACAAGAGCCAGTCCAGGGGCACTGGCAACGATCTCGCTCGAAAACCCTACAAGGCCAGTCAGGCGGTACTGGCAACGGTCATGCTCAGGATGGTACATCTTATGTGCCACCCGCACAAGAGCCAGTCCAGGGGCCCTGGCAACGATCTCACTTGGCTTGCCGGGTCTTCTCACGCACAGCACATTTCCAAAGGTCTCGGTCAGTAGTCATCGCCTCGGTGAGGCCCAATGTTCGAAGGTCTTGCCTCACCACCTCAGCCCAGGTCTTCCTGGGCCTACCTCTTCCATGGGTTCCCTCAACTGTTAGGGTGTGGCACTTTTTCACGCAGCTATCCTCATTCATTCTCACCACATGTCCAAACCAGCACAATCGTCTCTCTTGCACACCACTACTGATGCTTCTTATGTTCAGCTTTTCTCTCAAGATACTTACACTCTGACGGGTATGCACATTTACATTACACATCCAGCGGAGCATACTGGCTTCATTCCTTGCGAGCTTACGCATGTCCTCAGCAGTCACAGCCCATGTTTCACTGCCATGTAGCATGGCTGTTCGTACACATGCGTCATACAGTCTGCCTTTTACTCTGAGTGAGAGTCCCTTTGTCGCCAGCAGAGGTAAGAGCTCTCTAAACTTTGCCCAGGCTATTCTTATTCTAGCAGCTACACTTTCAGCGCACCCACCCCCACTACTAACTTGGTCACCCAGATAGCGGAAGCTATCGACTACCTCTAGTTTTTCTCCCTGGAATGAGATAGAAGTTGTTTCCTGTTTGTTTACAGTGTTTATTGCACCTGAACATCTGCCACATACAAAAACTAACTTCGTAGTTAATCTGCCTTTGATATTGCTGCACCTCTTATGTGTCCATAGCTTGCACCGGGTACATCTTATAGAGTTACTACCTACTCCTTTACTGCATACTGAGCAGGGCCATCTACCTGAAGGGGTTTGTGTTTTATCTACCTTCCTACTTATTAGGATTTTGGTTTTTGCTAGGTTGACTCTAAGGCCCTTCGATTCTAGTCCTTACTTCCACACCTTAAACTTCTCCTCTAGTTCTGATAGTGACTGCGCAATTAGTGCAAGGTCATCAGCATAGAGGAGCTCCCAGGGGCAACCTGTCTTGAATTCCTCTGTGATCGCCTGGAGGACTATGATAAATAGGAGGGGGCTGAGGACGGAAACTTGGTGGACCCCTACCTCTACCCGGAATTCATTACTGTACTCATTTCCAACCTTCACCTTACTGACAGCATCTCTGTACATGGCTCGCACAGCTCTCACTAACCATTCTTCTATCCCAAGTTTCCTCATTGACCACCAGATAAGGGATCGGGGGACCCTGTCAAAGGCTTTCTCCATGTCAATGAAGGCCAGGTACAGAGGTTTATCCTTGGCTAGATATTTCTCCTGCAGCTGTCTCACTAGAAATATGGCATCAGTGGTGCTTTTACCTGGCACGAACCCAAACTGCATCTCATCTAAATTGATTCGCTCCCTAATTAGTTGGGCTATGACCCTCTCCGTAACTTTTATAACCTGATCTAACAGCTTGATGCCTCTGTAATTATTAGTATCTAAAGCGTCACCTTTACCTTTGTAGCAGTTTACTATGGTGCTGCTACACCAGTCATTGGGTATGACTCCTTCGTGTATCACCTGGTTCGTAATACGGGTGACTAGGCTATAGCCAACACTGCCAGATATTTTGAGCATCTCTGCAGTGATTCCAGATGGGCCGGGGGCTTTCCCTGTCTTCATACTCTTAATTGCTTTATCTACCCTGGTACTGTCAACTCGGATAGCTGGTCCCTCTGTTGGGTCAACATACGGCAGGCTCTCTTTCTCCCATTCATTCTCTTTATTAAGCAATCTATCGTAGTGACATCTGCAGACCTCTTTCTTTGCAGCCTCATTTAGTGCAAGCGTACCATCATCCATGCGAACACATTTCTCTCCTACAACATCACTATTCTCTCTCCTACACTGTCTTGCAACACGAAATACCTCGAGTCTTTGGTCCTCACGGCGCAGAACATTGGCAAATCTTTTCTTATCTGCTTCCCCTCTGGCTAAATAAACCTGTCGCCTAGCTTCCCTTCTGGCAGATTGGTACAATTCCTTGCTACCACCGTTCTTCCAGTCCTTCCAAGCCTGTTTCTTTTGTCTAATAGCCCCGTCTACATCCTTGTTCCACCACCATGTTACTCTGGGTCGAGAGGGGACTTTACACCAGCCACAGATCTGGTCTGTGGCTCTCAACAGGTTGTCCCGCAGAAATCTCCAATTGTCTTCCACGTTGTATGATGCTATATCCCCTTCTATTTCGTCAAATGCTTCAAGTAACTTGTCTCTAAGTCTCTGTCCATTTGCAGGGTCTTTAAGTTTCCATACCCTTCTCCTCCAGGCCAGTCTACTTCTGGGCACCCATATTGCCTTGATCTCGAAGTCGCTAACTACTAATCTGTGTTGGGGTGTACATTCTTGGCCAGGGAGGGTTTTGGCATTTATAAGCCTCCCTCTTTCTCTAGTTCTGGCGAGGATGTAGTCGATTTGGCTAGAGTGTCTGCCGGATTGGTAGGTGACCAGGTGACAGGCAGGTTTCCTGAAGTTGGTATTGCAAACCATAAGATCTGTTGCATCACAGAACTCCAGCAGTCTGGTTCCCTCCTCGTTGCGGGAACCAAAGCCATAGCCTCCATGTATGCCATGGAAGCTTCCAGCACGACGTCCGACATGACCATTGAAGTCACCAGCCACAAAGAGAAGGTCTCTGTCTCTTGTCGACGAGGTAGTTTGCAAGAGGGTGTCATAGAATTGGTCTTTCAGCCCATCCGGGAGCCCCGGTTGAGGGGCATAGGCTGAGATGACAGTAGCTAGCCTATGATGAAGCACTAGTCTAATCTTAAGTACTCTGTCACATACTCTAACTACCTCGATTACCTTATCAACCCATTTCTCTGCTAGAAGTATTCCTACGCCCCCGACTCCGTCAGTGTTCCCTGCCCAGAAAAACTTGTACCTGTGTTCTTTGCCTGTGAGGAACCTCGCAGAACCTCCTCTCCATCTTACTTCTTGGATGCAGCACAGATCTACGCGTCGCCGTTCAAGCATCTCAACAATCTCACCAGACCTACCTTCCAGCGTGCCGACGTTGAGAGTGCCAATCCTGACAGTGTGGGAGGAGTGGGTGTCAGAGGAGTGGGCCCGTGTGACCCTGGGATGGGGGTAAGCAGTGTCGTGAACCTGAAAAGAAAGCTTGCATTTGGCAGAGTTCATAAACAAAAACAATACCTACAACCTTCATGTACTACCCAATCTTTATGCGCTATAAGGTCGATAAGAGGGGGGGGTATAAGGTCACAGGCAGTGTTCGCGGAAGATGATCTAAAAAGACTTCCGGTACTGGTGGAGGGGGTGGGAGGGCGGGCATACCGCGGGCTAATGGAGCTTCGTCGTGGGTTCTATTAGTATAGAGATTCCAATACGAAATTGTGGTGGAGTTGGAAAGCGAGCTGGTTATGTGTTTGGGTTCGCGCGCGAGTCGAAGAGGAAATGGTGGAAGAAGTGGTGATTCAGAGAGAGAGAGAGATAGAATACAATAGGGAGGGAGAGAGAGAGAGGGAGAGGGAGAACCGGCAGCAGTACATCATGCTGGTCAAATTCGTTAGGTTTTTAGAAAAAAGTTGAAAGAAACACAGCAGTGTTTAAACGTGAGATTAAATGTTTAAATCAGTAACAGAAATGAGAGTTAAAAATCGTAATTTTTAAAGGGGGTTAGAGACAAATTTCAGTCAGGTTTGGGCTATGGTTTCAACACACATATATATATTACATATCCGTATATATATATCCATATATATGTGTGTGTGTGTGAATATTTTTATATATACACATATACATGTATATTTAGCTTGGAAGAGCATCCAGCTGTAAAAACCATGCCAAAGCAGACCTTGCTGCTCCCATGTAAAAAGCACTCAGCCTACTCTGTAAGATGGTTGGTGTTAGGAAGGGCATCCAGCTGTAAAAACCCTGCAAAACAGACAGTGAAGTCTGGTGCAGTCTTCTGCCTGGCCAGCCTGTCAAACCATCAAACCCATGCCAGCATGGAAAATAGACATTAAATTACACACACACACTACCTACCTGTATTTGGTTCTGTTTTCAAGTTCATGTTTACTTGAGTTCTGTGAATTAGCAGTTTCACAAATAGAATTCGATAAAATAAGATAGATTTGAAAATGAATACTGGGGTTAATATCATCAAACAGACCATTAAAGATGATACCCATGCCTAGTATGCAGTGCAATGACTGAAACTAATGATATAAATTTTACTAGTTTAGGCACACGGCTAGAAATTTTGAGGAGAAGGGTTAATCGATACCATTGGTCTCAATACTTGGTTGGTACATTATTTTATTGAACCTGAAAGGATAAAAAGCAAAGTTGACTTTGGTAGGATTTGAACTCAGTGTAAAAAGTTGGAAGACATAACAATCAATAATATTAATGCACCAACTTGTTGTTTTTGTGCATGTGTACCTGTAGTGTGTGTCACAATTTACTTCAAAGGAAGAAATGAGTGGCAAAGCAGAAGAGAGGAGGACAGAGAGGAAGTGAAAGAGACAGTGAGTGGTGACGACGTTTGTTTTGTGCTTTTAACTGTTTATCACATCGCAAGAAAAGTAAATACATAGATCGAAAGAAAAGTTGATACATAGATACATACAAACATTGTTAAATTAAAAGCTGGAGAGCGGAGGGACACAGAGGAAGTGGGAAAGTTAGAGAGACAGTAGATACATAGATAAAAAAAAAGTTGATACATAGATACATAGACACATTGTTAAATCAAAGATAAATAACTACAGCAAATATTGGATGTCACTTTCACTTTTCATTACCACACGAGGATAAAATTAACTCATAAGTGGCTGAGTAATCCACAGACATGCATACCATTAACATAATACTCAGGGAGATTCAGCCTCATACAAAATATAAGGCTGGCCCCTTTTAATTACAGCTACAACTCATTTTGACCAGCTGAGTAGACTGGAGCAAGATAAACCTTCAAGTGGTTGAAAGAAAATGAAAAAGGATCCAATACAGGGGCAGGAAAATCTATTTTAGTCGTTAGGGTCACTGTGGGTGTTAATCTGGTCCTAACAGCAGCATTTTTGGATCTCACAGATCTGGTGGCCAAGCCTCCAGATAAACACCGATGTGCAGGCTGTTGTTATCAAACTGAGCATGAGTCGAGGGCAACAGAATAGAAATTATTTCATCTTAGCTTTCACTGCTTATACCAAACACATAACATTTTTGCTTTACAATATGGAACATTTCCTTTTCTTTTACTCTTTTTAAAAAATGGCATTCCGTTGGTTACGACGACGAGGTTCCTGTTTATCTGATCAATGGAACAGTCTGCTCGTAAAATCAACATGCAAGTGGCTGAGTATTCCACAAAAATCCATACCATAATGTAGTTCTCAGGGAGATTCAGCTTCACACAGAATATGACAGGGCTAGCTCCTTTGAATTACAGCTACAACTCAATTTTGCCAGCTGAGTGGACAGCAGTAAATTGAAGTGGAGTACCTTGCTCAAGAACACAGTGCATTGCAAGGAATTCACGACTTTATGATCATGAGATGAATACCCCTAACTGCTGAGCCATGCACCTTCACTCTCTTAACCGTAAAGAGACAGAGAAAAGAAAGCCTCAGTCATTTACAATGACAATTAGACTGAAATACGATCGATCTTTTCTAGCTTCTTTACTTCTAACAATGAAGAAGACATTTAGTAATGAATAGAGGGAAAGTTTTTCAGGTGTTTATGTTTTTATTCTGGGAGTTCTAGAATGATCAAGTGTTAGTTCTCTTTTCTTTCCCCCACCCCCGGTACTTATTCGCCTTCTTTCACAGTTCTTCATGTTTTTTTTCAGATACGTTTAACGTTTTCTCTACAAACCACAAGCAAGCCCCACTCCCTTCCATGTTTTTTTTTTCTTTTCATACAAAATCTAATGCAAATTTCGAATGGGGTATAGCTGTGAAAAGAGCCCAGAAAAATGGGTAATACTCCCTGCAAAATGCAGGTGGCTACACAAAATTCAACTTTATACTTTAAAGAGTGTCTTCTACTATAGCCTTGGGCCATCCAAAGCCTCGTGAGTAAATTTGGTAGACAGAAACTGAAAGAAGACCATCATATATATATATATATATATATATATGTATATTTATGTGTCTGTGTTTGTCCCCCCACCACCACTGCTTGACAACTGATGTTGGTGTGTTTGCGTCCCTGTAACTTAGCTGTTTGGCAGAAGAGGCTGATAGAATAAGCACCAGGCTTACAGGGCGTAAGTCCAGGGGTCAATTTCTGAAATGACTGAAACAAGTAAAAGATAAAAGATTACTTGGAAACAGGATTGGGTTGGCAACATAAAAGGCATCCAGTTATAAAAAAATCTGCCTCAACAAATTCTGTCTGACCCATACAAGAATGGAAAAGTGAACATTAGATGATGATGGTAATGATGAATGGAAAGAAAATGTAAAGATATTTGTTTAACTTTGAAGGTGGAATGAAAATCTTGTACAATTATAACAGTACTATGTATTTGAAATTGAAAGTGATGTTAATAAGGTAGGGATTGCTATAATGTGTAGAATGTTATAGAATCTTTGATTTTGCTTTCTCTGAACAAACAGTGACACTTATTAAACAGTATGAGGTACTTAATATTGATTTCCAACAGGCACACAAGGCTATATTATTAATTACATCAACCCCAGTACTTGAGTCTTTTATTGATTCTCACAAGAATTAAAAACAAAATGGACACTGGCTAGATTTCAATGTTGAATGTAAAATGATATAAATAAACAACACAAAGATTTTCCTTGTATATAATATAACATTCTTTATGGGATCTAATTGAAAATCCAGTGATTTTTTTAAAATTGTTTTCTTTTTTCTAAATTTTAGTTTTGAAGCTCTCTAGATTTGAAATTAAATTGATAGTTTTTTTTTTATGCTTATTTTTCAGGTTTTTCATAACTGGTTTTGGAGAGGCACCAGTAGAAAAAATTTCTGTAGCAGCAATCATCATTATTGCTGTTGGTCTTGGTCTTCCTGTGCTGCTAATAATACTTGGTGGAGCCTTCTTGTGCTGGAAAAAACGCAGGAGCGACTATACACCGGTTTATGGAACAATTTCAACTTAATGAAAAATTCTAATTAGAACAAAAAAAAAAAAAAAATACAGAAAATATGAAAAAATTTGTGATGACTTCCCTTATTAAAGATGAATTGATTATTCCAAGTTTACAGACCATGATACTTTAATATTTTTTAAAACTTGATTACATCCATTTAAATCATCCATTTTTAAAATAGCTCTTTTTCTTAGTATACATTTTCATTTTACCTTAGTTAATCAAACCTAATCAGTGTTCCTTCATCATCTAATTATTTCCAGTAATTAAGCTACATGAGCATGATATGTTTTGGCACAGCCGTTTTGGCGCTCCTTATTTGGCATTGCTGATTTATTTGACATCAGATGTCTTAACCCTTTAGCATTCAGATTGCTTTATCAAATATAATGCTTATTTATTCACATTGTTTTGGATTTATACTTTATTTTGTAGCTTTGAGATTTCAATAATCTGATTATTTATTTTTAGAATGACAGTATAGGGCAGGTGTGAGATGCCCAATCAGGTCAATTTGAACAAAAAAAAAAAATATTTGGGTGTGATATGGCTGGTTAGGATACTAAAGGGTTAATGTTTTTCTTGTTCTCCCCACCTCTCTGTCTGTTTGTCTCTCCTCCTTCTCTCTCTCTCTCTCTGTTTATGTGTGGAGCATATTTCTTTTTACGTGTATAAAGAGGGAGAAAGTATTTATGTCAATTGTGTTCAATAAATATATTGTATTGTCTCTTTTTCCCACTCTTTCTATTTGTATGTGTATATTTCTGCATGTGTGTGTGTTTTCTTCTAGTGCCAAAATCCACTGCATGTCCAGTTAGTCGTGCCAAATTATCTGCGTCCAAACAGCTGCACCAGATCATCTCACTCAAGTCTGTACTATCCACTTACTCTGGGAAAAAGAAAACAAGACATGTTATGTGTCAAAAAGAAAACTTCATTTATATTGAATCATATTTAATTTCTAACCATACCATACTTTTGTTAAGAGGCTTTTAGATTCTTATTTGCATAGCTTCCATTTATTCCAATGCATTTTGACAAAAGATGCATTACAATTGTTTTTTTTTTATATTCATTTTGTACATACACACAAATATTCCATATTGTGTCTGGATCACAGCTTTTTATTCTTACTAATACTCTCTTAAAGGGCACTGATTGGGAGAATGTGTTGTGTATGTGTTTGTGTGTGAGAGACAGCAAGGGATTCTGGGTTAAATGTGTTTTGAGTTCTGTTCTATAATTCATTTGCTAACACCATTTTTTCCCCCAAAATTAAAATTTAAAAAATACAAACAACAAATAAAAATAAACTCAAAAATTTGTCATGAATCAGATTATTAAGCCTCTCCAATGTGTGTTTGACATTTGACTTTTGACCAAGAGTATTTTCTTATGTCCTTAATCTAGGTTTCCTACCTAATAACACTTAGCCAGGTAATAAGTATCAGTCCATCCTGACCACAAGAATATTGTCTGTGTATGGAACGGCGGTGACAGTAAGGGCAAGGGCGCTCACTCCAAGGTGGGCGCGCGGTGGATTACGCTTGTCCGACCGTCGGCAGAAAGGAGAGGCGAGGACATCCCTTCGAGTCGTAGCGACTGCGTGGGCAAGGAGGAGGAAACCGATAGGCCGATGACGACAGCATGAACGGATAGGCGGCTACCAGTGGGCGGGCGAGCGAGCGGATCTGCCAGGGCGTGGAACGACGGCGACAGCACGGGCGAGGGCGCTCACTACAAGGTGGGTGGATGGGTGGTTGGCGGAAGAATCAGGGACGCGCCGGCTGTGTAGAGTTGATCGCGCAGTGGGTTACGCGGGTCTGACCTTCGGAATAAAGGAGAGGCGAAACCATTCCTTCAAGTCGGAGAACCCATCCGATCAACGACTACTCTACATAGTAGTCTGGACCCCCTTGGGGTGTGAGGGTCACCTAGAGCGTGACTATTCCCCCGGGTCCGACCCGCAAACTTGCGGGTCGGACACGGTACCGGCCACGTCGCTCATGCGGCAGTTGTAAGTTATTGGATTTCTGTCTCATCATACATTAACATAATCTAATATAACCACTAATAGCAGCATTATTTAGTTGAGATGAACAGGCTTAAAGACAACAGCCAGTTGTATACATCTCTGTCTGTCATACAAATGCTGAACAATTGAAAGTAACCAGTCAAAATATTTTCATAAATAGAAAAATCTGCAAACAGCAATCTAAAAATCCATGTAAGTTTTATTATTATATTCCACATCTCAGATGTTACTTGCTCTGGTTAATTTTGTGAGAGTGGACAACATCCTGTTGTCAAAGGTCTCATAGGGTCTCTTTTTACAAATTATAAGGTTTATGGAAGATACTCAAAACCTAAGTATCAATCTCAAAATCCTAGCTGTCCCCAATAGAGCATTTTTCTTTTGATGGCGGTGGTGGTGGGATGCTCTGTTCTCATGTCAATTATTATTATTATTTAAGGCAGTGAGCTGGCAGAATTGTTAGCATGCTGAGCAAAATGCTTAGTGGCATTTCATCTGAGTTCAAATTCTGCCGAGGTCAACTTTACCTTTCATTCTTTTGATGTCGATAAAATGAGTACCAGTCAAACAGTGGGGTCGATGTAATCGACTAACGCCCTCCCCCAAAATTTCAGGCCTTGTACCTATTGTAGAAAGGATTATTATTATTATTAGTAGTAGTAGTAGTTGGAAAAATTGTTAGCATGTCAGACAAAATGCTTAGCGGCATTTCTTCTGGCTTTTAAGTTCAAGTTTTGCTAAGATTAACTTTGCCTTTCATCCTGTGGGGTGGATAAAATAAGTACCAATCAAGTACTGAGGATGATGTCATTGGCTTGCTCCCTCCCCAAAATTTATACCTTGTGCCTAAATTTTGAATTATTTGTATTTGAGAGGTGAGCTGCCAGAATCATTTGTGTCAGACAAAATGCTTGATATTTCTTCTAGCTTTATGTTCTAAGTTCAAATATCATTGAGTTATACTTTGCCTTTCATCCTTTCAGTTACAATAAAATAAAATAAGCACCACTTGAGCACTGGGATTGCTCCCCCAATATTTCAGGCTTTGTAACTATTATTACTATTATTATGAAGGCAGATCCCTCTGGGATTGAAACAAAGTAACATTGAAGTATTGCATGTGGTATAATTGACTGCTCCCTTCCTCTCAAAATTCAGGCACTGTGCTTATGTCAGCAATTATTATTATAACTTCAGATAGTGGGTATGGCTGAGACTGTATAGTCTCCTGTATTTAATTTCATCTTTATAGTTTTGATCCATGTCTTTTGTTAGACAAAGAGTGAATTACAGTGATGTACAAGAATCACAAAGTGAATAGAGACAATTATTATTAGACAGTGAGATGGCAGAATTATTAGCATGTTGGATAGAATGCTGAGCCATATTTCTTCCAGCTCTTTATGTCTGAGTTTAAATTCTGCTAAGGTCAAATTTGCCTTTTATCCTTTCAAAGTTGATAAAATAAGGTCTAGATAAGCATTGGGATTTATGTAATTGACTTACCCTCTTCTGCTAAAATTGCTGGCGAGCCTTGTGCCCAAAATTTGAAACTATTATTTTTTTTAAGGTGGCAAGCCAGCAGAACATCAGAAAAAAATGCTTGTGGTTCTGTTTCTTCAAATGTTCTATTGTATGAGTTCAAATGCTCTATTACATGATTGCACTGGATTTTGAAATACTAAAACGGTTTCCACGTCTGCAGATTCAATTGTTCTAGAGGTTTTATGCTCTTTCTAAACTATATTTTCCAAATCATTTTCACTGACTGTCCATTCAATATTATCAACCATGACATTTTTTTATATTCCTTCTGAGTTGATTTGCTGCATTTGCTTATCAAATATTTTATATGACTTTGTCAAAGGAGTTAGGAAAGCCGCATAACCTTTTTATAGAGCTTTTGAGATTGATAGAGGTGGGGTGAAAGAAACCTTCGTTTGTGATTTACAGACTGAAGAGTCACAGAGTGAACCCTGATAAAGGGCTCTCAAAAGACCTGGTTGTAGTGTTAAACTGATTAAATTTCTTGCTCACCAATTTCATTACCAAGATATGGATCAGTTCGAGGTTTTCTTGCTTGTATCCCATCAATTCCACTATGTCCTTCAATTTTCACATTGCTTTTAGTGATCATACAGCACTGTAAGTCAGTTACTATTTCTGCTACTCTGTACTTATGCTAGACTTAATAATAATTATTTTTGATTTAGGCATTTTGAGGGGAAAGGTTTAGTTGATTATATTGATCCTGGTACTTGAATGGTACTTTTGGTTATTGACTCAAAAGGGATGAAAAGCAAATTTGGAAAGTTGGCCTCAGAAGGATTTGAACTCAGAAGACAAAGTGCTGGAAGAAATACTGCAAAGTATACTCCAAAAATTCTGCCAACTTGATGCCTTCAATTGTTTGTTAATTATAATAGTATTTTCTTGTAAAATTAATCACTGTTGAAATTCTCCTAATACTTCTATTACCGCGAAAAGAATGTTACATATAATATTTTTTACATGTAATAAGATTATGATGAAAGTCAATAATAAAAATAATATGCCTTCCATATCTAAAATTCATAATTTTCTGATATACTCAACGTTTTTGCTCTATAAAAAAATTATACTTGTAAATAACTTTGTTCATTCTTATTTTGTTAAAAAAGAATATTAGACAATCTATGTGGAAAACTATGCTTTATAGCCTGAATAGTTTCTTTTTATGTTATAGCATTAATAAAAGAATAAGCACCATAGAGTAGTGATAAGCTCCTGGCAAGTTGTATTTTCAATCTGGTTTCAGTACTACTTATGTATATTTTTCCTTCATTTGCGTGGCTAATTTCCTTGGACAAGGCATAAACATCATAACAGTCATTTACACTGTTTAAAACTCTTAGACTTCAAGGATTATTAACAAGACAATAAAGGAAATAAAATTGAAGATAAGTAGTAGTGCCAATAATATCCTTAAACAGGGGAAAATGCTAAGTAAATGCTTAATTTGTGTACTTGCTAAGGAGGAAATTCCACAGACATTTACTGATCAAATTATTTTTCATTTTTCACAGATGAATTGGTTAGCAATTATTAGTTTCAAAATTCTTTAAACTCATTTACAATTTAGTTTAATGCAATATTAATAAATATATTGTAATTAGAAAATACAAGTTAATTAAATGTCATTCATCTTTAAATTAAAAAGAAGAAATAACAGCACTATTTTGCATTATATGGTTTTTTTTGTTGCTGTAAATTAAAACATTTTCCAAATAATGTTGTACATATTACTTTTTTCTAATGAATTGTTACTAATGGTTGTGGATAAAAAAAAGAACAAAGTTTGTTTTTTCTTATATAAAAATTAAATGAAATAAAATCTGGAACAAAGATCAACTGTATAAATCTTTTTGATTTCAGCAACATTTGAAAATGCTTTATTTCATTACGGATTTGTTGAGTTAAGTAACACTGGAATATAATGATGTATTTCAATAGTAAACACAAACATTCACATGAAAATCATCATTCATTATCACCACCACCAACCACCATGATCACTTTGGGCAATGTGTTTTGGACAGATTGTTCAAAAGAAACCTGTATAGTTGATAATGTCATTCACATAGAACACTTATTTTAAAGCATACAAAAAAAAAAAGATCATTAGAAAATAGACAATAACACAAAAATATGCCAAAAATTGCAAACAACAGGGATAAACCATATAATTCTATTTTATATATATATATATATATATATATGCGTTCCTTTCCTTTCCTTCATTGGACACTAAACTCTGCTTGCGAAGACCTGTTGGGGCAAGCGAAAGCGAAATCGTGATGGCACCTGAGCCCAGCGTCACCTTTCTGGCACTTGTGCCTGTGGATGTAAGAAGACAGTCATACGCACACACACACACACATATATTTTCCTTTTATTTGTTTCAGTCATTTGACTGTGGCTATGCCTTTAGTCGACCAAATCGACCCCAGGACTTATTCTTTGTAAGCCTAGTACTTATTCTATCAGTCATTTTTGCTGAACCGCTAAGTTACAGGGACATAAACACACCAGCATCGGGTTGTCAAGTGATGGTTGGGGGGACAAACAGACACACAAACATATACATATATGTATATATATATATATATACAGTCAGCATTTTGTTAACCTTATCATTGGAACACATACTCAAAACATAGAAAGAAGACTTATGAGCACAAGATGATCTGAACTGGAAAAGAGGAAAAGAAGCATCTGCTTGTGAGGCACCATGTAGAATTCTGTTGGAGATTTTCTGTGAAATAAGTTTTCATGATGAAAATGTTTTATCTTCAATGTAAATTTTGCTGAGATCCTTCCAGTCACTTTCTGACAGTTTTAAACCAATGAATCACTTCATATATATGCGTGTGTGTATGAGTGGGGTGGGAATGTATGTATGTATGTATATAAAGGTGAGGGGCGCCTCACTCCCAGTGGTCTTTCAGCACGCCGGACACACCATCCCGGAATTTCTGCATACCCGTGCTATTGCTAGATAGCTGTTGAGCCTGCACTAGGTCCATCCTTCGGAGACTCCGACAGAAACCAAGGCTACGCTTTAAGGACTGTGTCAAGTCCTCATTAAAGGCCTGTGATATGCAGGACACTGACTGGGAGAATAATGCCTGTCATCGCCACAGATGGAGGAAGCAGGTTAAGGAGGGGATCAACACTTTGGAGAGAGCACGTATCCAGCATGAAGAATTTAAGCGAGCTGCGCGAAAGTGTATGGCTCGTATAGTGAATGGGGAAAGCTTAATCTGCAATGTTTGCAGTCGTATATGCTTATCAAGAGCAGGGTTCATTAGCCACCAATGGAGCCATAAATGCAAAATGTAAGTTAGTACTAGAGCGCAGAATGTTCCTGAAGGCCGGCAATGGTCTTCCTCGGTCACGAGTGGACGGCCATCATGTATGTGTATATATATATATATATATATATATATATATATATATATATATACACACATACGCAAATAGTAATCACTCGCCATATTGCAGTTCATCTATCGTGTCCTCAGTATATTGTGGATTTTTCTGGTTAATATATGTAAATTTATATCACAGACTCCACAGTATATCGTGGGTTTCTGCAGCCAATTTATATTTTTTTAAATTTTAATTATTTTTGTGGTAAAATCAGCATTTTCATTTCTAAAAATTAATAAATTAATAAATAAAAATATAGTACAGTACTGCACCATATAACACATTAACTAAAATATATTAAAAGTAAATATGTAGTCTACCATTGATGAGCAAACAAAGAAGCGCACATATTGTATGGAAAATGAAACTCGGGAGGCAAGTGTGCGGTGTTCTTTTACATTTATAATAAAATAAATATATACAAATTATAAAAATAATTAAAAAATATATATATACAATACAGTACTGTTTTTACTTTGCAAATTTTCACCTACTGTGGGAGGTTTTGGAACATAATATCCGCGATAGTCAAGGTATTGCTGTATGTATGTATGTATGTATGTATGTATATATATATATATATATATATATATATATATATATATATATATGTATGTATGTAATGGATCTTGCAGGCATGAAGTGGATTTGATTCACCATAGCCAAATTTAAATTAACAGTTCAACAGAACTTTTCTCACAGTGAAACAATGGTTTTTTTCTGTGACAGCAGTTTTACTTTTGCCAGATTGCCCCAGCTAGACCGAAATAATGTCTTCACCATTTAACCCTTCTAACCTCTTATAAGCCACCAAAAGCTAGTATTAAGATAACAAGTACCACCAACGAAATCTATTGTTCTCAACGATATGTTTATTCTTCTGGATAGTTATAAAAACAAGAACCCCCAAGCAAAAATCAGCTAATCACTTGGTGGCAGTTCAGTTAGCCAGTTAGTGACAACTCAATCAATGAATGACAACTTGAGTCAGAGACATCTACCATCAGTTAGAGAGCAGAATGCTAGAATCATGATCACAAACAAGGCAGCTACTAAAGATAATGGTCAGAGGGAGAAATGAAATTTACTGTCAGTAATTATGAGACAACTTCCCACGACCCTACAACTTTCACTAGCTCTAATTCTGTTCTTTTGCAACATCATTCCATCGCTATCTGTGGATCACTGCAAAGAAAACATGCACACAAAACTATACAAGGAAAATCTACCACATCTAACTTTACTTCGCATACGGAGTCTGGCTGACAGGCTAAACAAAATGCCATTGTAAAAAGAAAAGGGCAAAGAGAACAACTATGGTATCTCGCGAACGAAGCAGTTGTTTCGTCCCACACTCTCTTACTTTCACCAACTCACTTTCTCTTCTCTGCACATTACCATATCTCTCTCTATGGTTTACTACTACAATAAGAACATACAGGCCAAAATTAACTTATTTACTTTGCATGCTCTATGATTTTATCACCTGCCTGTCGAGGCAAAGTATGTACAATGTAACAGTAAAAAATAAATATTTCCTTAAAACTTCATGCATTGTTCATCTTTCATCGCTTACAACAAATTAGAGACCCAACTGTTATAAAAGTAATTTTTATCTTTACAACTGGCGACCCTGAGCAAAGGAATTACTGCTTTCTGAAGCTATATTGCCAACAAATTGGTGACCCCGGGTAAAGAGAATTGTTACCTTCTGATGCTACATGCTGTTGTATTTTGCTGACTTCAAACTAAAGAACTACAATCTTCATATCAACAGTCACTAAACCAAAGGAAAAGAATGACAATCTTTGTCACCTCCAAGATGCACCCTCCTTCGACCTGCTACAGAAAGCTCTATACTGCGATGCAATCCACAACAATGCAACACAGCCAACACACAAGGAATTTGCCGACCATGGAAGCCAATAAATGCATCATTTTGACAGCTACATGCCCAGAAACTAACTGGAAGAAAATATGGGAGCACACATGTGCAACATTTTTGACAGCCATAGATTTGAATTTACTTTGCATGCACCTATTTTTGCATTTCAAATGCTACTTTTTAGCTTTTCAGGACCAAAACACTTACTAACCAAGTTTGTCAATTTTTGCTTATTTCCTTTTATATTTGCATTGCACATGCATTGTTCACCTGTTTTTATTACATGGTTTTTGCTAAATGTTCTCCTTTTGAATGTCTGCAATTTCTTTCTTTGCATGCACCTTTCCTCAGCCTTGCACATGCATCTGCACACATGGTTCATACACACACGCATGCTAACTCTGTCACATTCATGCACCACACCATGCCTTTCTCACTTGTTTTTCATGCTCCCTGTACCTTGTAGACACAACTTGTCTCTGTAATACCCTAGGGCAGTCACATATACATAGAGAAAGTTGTTTGTCCCTTACAATGTGCCAGCATTTCACACTTTTGCTCCTGCATGACCGAGGCATATTATACCTTATGCACTGGTTGGCATATTCAACACTGCTTTAATCACTGGCATATTCAATACTGTACACTGTATTTGTAATCAATGTACAAGCATTTCTGCCTTAGCCTTGCAAGCCCTTTTGCACACATGCACATGCACCTCTATTATGGATCTACTGCCTTGTTTTGCAACACATTTGTGCCAGCTCAATTATTTTTCCGACTCGATTCACATTGGATGTTCACATGCTCTGCACTCATGTTTAGACATAATTTCCCCCTGTTAGATCACGTTATTAACAGAGAAAATTATCTGTCTTGCACATCACTCCTGCATGATTACACTGTCATCCTTGCTAAACCTCAGCAATTAACCACGACAACAGCACCAGATGCATTTCACTTTGTAAAAACATTCCAAGCATTTCACACACTGCAACCCTGCAGGAAGATCTTTCATATCACAGATTGAGAATACACTCACTCACTCACCTGAGCTTATTTTATGGTCAATTTCGAAACGTGCACCTGCACACATGTGCTCATTTGCTGTACTGCACAGTCACTGACTGCACACATTTTGGTATGCAAAGGGATACCGCTATTCAAACTAATCTGAATAAAAAACTGTTCCGTATACACTTCAATGATCTTCTCTCCTCAAATGCGAAATTTCTCCTCAACAATGCATTTCCTCCTCTCCTTCAATCATTCGTTTCCTTTCCCAGAACTTCACTGGGGAGGGAGTGATATAGTGGATCTTGCAGGCATGAAGTGGATTTGATCCATCCACCATAGCCAAATTTAAATTAACAGTTCAACAGAACTTTTCTCACAGTGGAACAATGGTTTTTTTCTGTGACAGCAGTTTTACTTTTGCCAGATTGCTTCAGCGAGACCGAAATAATGTCTTCACCACTTGACCCTTCTAACTTCTTTTAAACCACCAAAAGCTAGTATTAAGATAACAAGTACCACCAACTAAATCTGTTGTTCTCAACGATATGTCTATCCTTCTGGATAGTTATAAAAACAAGAACCCCCCCAAGCAAAAATCTGTTAGTCACTTGGTGACAACTCAGTTACTCAGTGACAACTTAATCAGTTAGTCACTTGGTGATAACTCAGTTAGTGAGAATGGAGTCTGCAGACAGGCTAAACAAAATGACATTGCAAAAAGAAGAGGGCAAAGAGAACAACTATGGTATCTTGCCAACAAAGCAGTTGTTTCGACCCTCACTCTCTCACTTTCACTAACTCACTTTCTCTTCTCTGCACATTACCATATCTCTCTCTATGGTTTACTACTACAATAAGAACACACAGGTCGAAATTAACTTTTTTACTTCGCATGCTCTATGATTTTATCACCTGCCTGTTGAGGCAAGGTATGTACAATGTAACAGTAAAAAATAAATATTTCCTTAAAACTTCATGCATTGTTCATCTTTCACATCTTACAACAAGCCGTTGCAATAAATTTCAACCCTTATATATATATATATATATATATATATATATATATATATATGGACACTAAACTCAGCTTGCGAAGACCTGTTGGGGCAAGTGAGATCGAAACTGAACCAAATTCAATGACTGGCACCTGTGCCAGAGGAGCGATAACAACACCATCCGAGCAGGATCCCTGCCAGAGCAGCGATGTCGCTTCCGTGCCGGTGGCACGTAAAAAGCACCATTTGAGCGCCATCGTTCCAGCTTTGCCTTACTGGCACTTGTGCATGTGAACAAAACATTGGACTGACTCCTGTGCAGGTGGAACGTAAAAAAACACCATTTGAGCGTGGCTGTTGCTAGTACCGCCGGACTGGCCCTCGTGCCTGTGGCATGTAAAAAGCACCCACTACACTCTCGGAATGGTTGGCGTTAGGAAGGGCATCCAGCTGTAGAAACTCTGCCAGATCAGATTGGAGTCTGGTGTAGCTATCTGGTTCGCTAGTCCCCAGTCAAATCGTCCAACCCATGCTAGCATGGAAAGCGGACGTTAAATAATGATGATGATGATATAGATATAGATATATGTATGTACGTATGTATATATATATATATATATATATATATAATCATACAGTAATCACTCGCCATATCGCAGTTCACCTATATAATATAATAAATGCGAATGTCAGTGTGTCACACTTTTTCAACTTTACTCCTAGAGGCTGTAGCCCAACATATACCATTTGGAATCAGGCCAACTCCATGAGTAAATTAAAAACATTCTGGGCTGAATCCAGATCCACGATATGTGTATATATGTGTGTATATGTATGTATGTATGTATGTGTATTTGTGTATATGTATTTATGTATGCCTGTATGTTTTCACACATTTATATGTATGTGTTGTCCAACCTACTATCCGGCAGCGTCCAATTCTCTAACGGTTTTTTTTTAAATGAATCACGTCATAACCTTATCCATCTATTGTTTTCATACTCGGTCATAATGTCTTACGTTTAAGATGATTCCCATGCTTTCCCTGATGAGAAGGTTACAATTTTAATATCACAGACCCCTATGGATCACATAGGTTGTAATCCTTTGAAACATATGTAGGAATATAGTATGCAATTATAACATGCGTTTTCTCCATTGCTTAAATTTTTAAATATACTCAAATACCCAAAATTTCAAGGAGTTCCTGCCTTAAAAACAGGAACAACACCAAAGTTATTTTGTGTTCTTTGCTACATTGGTTTCTATTAACTCATTTATTCTATCCGAAGAATTATTATTCATTAAGATAGAAGAAATACATATAATTATATATATATATATATATATATATATATATATATATATATATATATATATATATATATATGTAAGGAACGACCGTGCGAGTTTCACTACATATATATATATGTGCATATGGATTAGATTAGTATAAATACTAATTAGAACAGGACAGAACATACTATCCTGTTAGAACAGGACAGTATGGTTTTTTCATATACTCCTACGATGTTTATATGATAATATATAGCTTGAAACATTAATCTGTAATATTATGTGGCTTACGGTGCATTGATAATAATAATTATAGTAAATTTTCTGAATCTTAATGTACGTTATAAACAGTGTCCAGCTTGCAAAAAAATTATGCCTCCACCCTTACTGTTTACTTATAGATGCACATGACTTTCTCCCTAGATTGTACTCCTGGTCCGTGTGTAGAGGTTTCCCCTCTCTATCTTTTTTTTTTTAGTGCCTGTGCTAATCCATCTCCAACAATAGAGAGCCGTCGCCATATTCCCTTCTATATCTGCTAACTCTGATGAGCGCCAACACTCCATTGTATTCTTTATATGAAACCGATTGGTAAGATCAGCCGTGATGGATATTTAATACTATACATTTTGGATAATATACACCTATATATACTCGAGGTAGTATCAAAAAGTTCCTGGACTAGTTCTGTAGCACGCCAACAGATAGCAACACATGGTTGTGTGCACAGTGAGAGCTAGCAGTGATCTCCATGAGGGAGTATGCCAAGTGACATCACTCTGTTTACTTCACAAGTTGTGAAATTTGTGTTTTTGTGATCATGTGTATGCTGTAGTCTGTGATTTTGTCATGGACAGGAATAAAGAGCCAACGGGAAATTTTGCATTAAACATGGGAAGTCTGCTACAGAGACATTGAGTATGTCAGCAAGCTGATGGTAACAAGGCAATGGGTTGTACACAATATTTCAAGTGGCACAGGCGCTTCAAAAGCAGAAGAATATCCTTGGAAGACGATGAGTGATCTGGAAGACCTGTCACGAGTGTCACCTCCCACCGGAAATCTGGAGAAAATTCATCAGCTTATGCATGAGCATTGTCGGAGGACAATCAATGAGATTGCTGATGTTGTTGGTCTGTCTTATGGATCGATGCAGGCAATCCTAATGTCTGAGTTAAACATGCAGCATGTTTCTGCCAAGTTTGTTGCCTGCCTTCTGACCACTAAGCAGAAAGAACATCGTGTCGAAGTCTGTCAAGATCTCCGCCAGCATGCTGCTGATAACCCATTCTTCATGTTGAGGATCCTCACCAGTGATGAGAATTGGGTCTACGGGTATGGCCCTGAGACAAAGCAGTAGTCATCACAATGGAAGAGCCCTTCATCTCCATGACCAAAGAAGGCATGACAGATCCGCAACTCAATCAAGAGCATGCTCATTATATTTTTTAATGTCTGCAATGCCTCATTTTCTGTTTGTTTAACTTCCGACCATTGAAAAAATATATATATTCAGTGTATTACGTCATAAAAAGAAATAAATAAAATATTCTTGTATCATACTAAAAAAAATAATAATAATGAAATTACTTCCATTATTTTACATCATAAACAAAATTACGTCGTTTTTCATAAAAATTAAAGAGATAAAACATTCTCGTGTTTTTATCTCACAAAGAACCGTATAAATTGAATAATCTCTATTATTTTACATCATAAAGGCTGATGGATTGGCAGAATTATTAGGGTGTCGGAGAAGTTCAAAGTTCAAATCTCGCTGATATCCACTCGGTCTTTCAGCCGTCCAGAGTCGATAAAGTACCAATCAAGTATTGGAATCGATATAATCGACTCCTTCCACCCATAAATTTGTGGCCTTGTGCCTTTGTAAGACGTCATTATTTTATCAGAAAATATTTGAAACTGAACCAACTGACATTGAAACTCGGATGCAGCGCAACATTTACAAAATAACTAAATAAATAAACGATCTTCCGTTGGCTGAAATTCTTCTCAAATAATGTTGAAGATTAATAAGCGTAGATTAATGAGCTACATACTCTCGACACGATTCATAAGAGTCAATCTATAGACAAAGTAATAAACTCTAGGAATAACTTACTTGATTTCTTGCTACTAATCTTTTTTGGATCATACAGTGTTGAAACAAGTTAAATGCTTTGTAGTGTCTAGTTCTCCGTATTTTTTCATTCAAATCCTACGCGATTGGCTTACATTTTAATTTTTTCCGCCATTAGTAACAACAATCAAATTTAACTGACTTTCCGCGATTATTTCATAATTCCAAATTTACAGGAAATTACTGATGTTAAAATAGATTTCTTAAAGTTTCAAATTGCTGATCAACTTTGGAAGAAAAGACTGATTATATAAATTCCGAGAGCTTATATTTGGAGAACAATTTGTATGTGGGAACAACAAGATATTCTCAGAATTTGAATGTGCAGATTACGATTATTTTGATAAAATTTGAAAAACAAATTCTTTAGAAACAAAATCGGTATTTCTGTGCAGAAGTGGAGGACCTCACCAGCTTTTGTTTCTCATTGAAATATCCACAATTCAATACGAATTTTAATCGAATGTTGTCATCGGACGCCATTTTGAACGCTTCTAACGATAAAACGCGCCAAATAA
This sequence comes from Octopus bimaculoides, assembly GCF_046866305.1. Classification (NCBI taxonomy): domain Eukaryota; kingdom Metazoa; phylum Mollusca; class Cephalopoda; order Octopoda; family Octopodidae; genus Octopus; species Octopus bimaculoides. The sequence continues at coordinate 34,343,977 of NC_142929.1, read as the reverse complement.
TTTGAACGTTATGTAAATAACTCATCGCGTTTGTTTAAATTGTTTAGTTGTCGAGAAGCAGCCTCTTAAGATGTGCGATTTCTTTACGTCATTGTTTGATTTGTAGTAGTAAGTAGATCAATTGGTAAAAAGATTTTGATTTCTGCCTAAATATATCTATTTCAAATGGAGACTCTTAACGAAACATCGTTTTGTGAAAATGCACCTCATTCTTCTGCCCTTTACAGCTGTGATCGCATTAGGTTGGGAAACCGTCCGGAAGATCCATTGTCTACAGATATATATCATCGGGGGCAGTGCAAAGGACAGTTTAGAGAACCATTGATGAATTCAACGAATTTGCCTTCAATTGCTCAGAGTCAATCTGTATTTCCAACAAAAGATTACATTATGGCACCACCATATGTACGTCAGTCACTTACTGTTTTACCATGGAGGCCCGGAACTTATTACCAAGCTTCCAAAGTGAACACATCTCGACCAATTTGTAAGCGAGTCTCTGATCCAATATGCTGTTGCTCACAGATCGGAAAAATTGACCCCGTCTCTCTGCCAGGAATATTCCAGTCATCTCGCAATGCTTTGTATACACGTTATACACCTAATGAATGGGCAGCTTCTAATAATGCTAACTACAATACGTCGGACTATTTACGGCACGGCGCAGAACGACTTCGATTAAACACTTTGCGAACATGTAAAGAAGTTGACGACAAAACCAGCCGCACTCAGGGGGATGTTGGAAAAAAACTTGGCGAGAGAATAAATGACACTACTTTCTGGAAAAACGAACTCCTTATAGAAACAGATGCGATCTTGAACGAAATATCTGCTTTGACAGAAGCAAAACGTTTAGTGGAAAAAGCATTGGCTGAATCAGAAAATGTTCTGAATTTAACACGAGAATGTCTCTACAACAGAGAAAAACGACAAAGTATTGATCTAGTTCACGATGCTCCGGAAAAAGCATTAATTCAAGAAGTAGAAACAATTAGGAGATGTCAAGATAAATTTCGGAACATGATAGAGAAAGCTAATGCGCAATTAAATCTTCTACGAGCTGCTCTACACGAACTCGAGAGAGATTCAGGTGCAAAATTTATTGCAAACAACCTAGATGAATCTGCTTTCCAAATGCGAGCTCCATCTGTAGGTGTCAACTACCATTTTGGTGTTGAAAGAATTGATAATACCGTATCTACTCCTGAAACATGGTGTATGTTTACAAACAATAATATCAAACGTTCACAAGCCGAACGAGCAGCATCGAAACATCTTCGAAATGAAATTGATACTACATTATTGAATTGTTGCAATGATATGTGGCATCAATGGAATCAAACCAACCAAAATCTAACCGATCGAATTCAAGAAACACTACTTGCAAGAAATAAATTACAGGCCCACTTAGCGAAAGTACTTCAGGAAATATTTGATATGAACAAAAATATTGAATACCTTAAAAAGTGTATACAAGACAAACAGAATCCGCTTAAAGTAGCACAGAGTCGATTGAATACACGTCTACGACGCCCGGATGTTGAAGCCTGTCGTGATCATGCCCAGATACGTCTGGTAGAAGAAGTTGAGGAAATATACGACAGTCTGGAAATTTTGAAAAAGAAGCTAAATAATGCTGAAGATGCCTTACAAGATTTACTTCGAATGAAATCGACACTTGAAGAAGACCTCGCTATTAAGAACAATACATTATTTATCGATCGAGAAAAATGTCTTGGTATGAGAACCACATTCCCCATGTCTCCAATTGCTGCTTCTCACATTCGTACAGCATCCAACATTATTATGAACGGTTAATTGTATTCATTAAGAAATACATTGCTTATACGGTTATTGAAAATTTTGCTTCTTTTTTAATTGATTATGAAAGTCAATAATTAATTCATATTTCAAAATTTGTTAACAAAATCTGTAGCGCACCAGACTTAATACTTTGCTTTATTTAGTTACGTTCTGACTTTAATTAACTGGTGGAAGCGAAGCGGTAGTAGAAGATTTCGGGTTAATTTAGTCTTTTATTCTTTGCCTGTTCATGTATCATATGTGATAAACAGGACTAATTTCCCTGCCGTCCATGCATTATATAAGATACACACTCCCAATTTTTTTTAACTACCAGAGTAATTTGAAATTTATGAAAGGAAAGATATAAATCTTTCTTTATAACAAATGAAACAAGGGCTAACTAAAAGTTTGAAAACAAGCGTGGATGTTACGAATAAATTTATGAAAATGATGTTGATAAAATAATACTAGTCAATATAACAGTCCATTTTGTTTTATGCCGGGCAAAATGCTTAGCGGCATTTCGTCTGTCTTTACGTTCTGAGTTCAGATTCCGCCGTGGTCGACTTTGTCTTTCATCCTTTCAGGATTGATAAAATAAGTACCAGTTGGGCACTGGGGGTCGATGTAATCGACTTGTCCCCTTCCCCGAACTTGCTGGCCTTGTACCGAAATTTGAAACCAATATTAGAGTCCATTTAGTCGATTATATCCTTATCTCAAATTTTTAACTTTGTGCTTCAGTAAAAAACGAAAAACCCTAATGCTTTACTATTTTATCGTAGAAAGGTATGATTTTTTAAGTCTAATTATGTAGCTTTAAAATTACGTGGGAACATTAAATTATACCAGATGCAACTGATTCCTTTAGTATATTCTTCATACAGGGCATGACTTTCACATTTCTTATTGAAAGGACTTGAGAGGATTTGAGCTTATCTCTGCATGTTCACGAAGCACTTTTTCGTTACATAATGTTCTTGTAGAAGAGTACTAGTTAGTTATGTCTCTATGCATAACCGATTCAGAATCATTAAGTATACATATACAAACAAGTCAAATTACGTAGTCATATTTAGTCATTTATCTCTCTCTAGAAGCTCTAGCTTCAATGACCATCCATTAAAAAAAATTGGATCTTAGGTCCCACCACAATTTTCCTAGACCCCACGTTGAGAATCCCTGCTAGAGATGTTATCCAACTATTTCGTTCTTGGTGTACTCCAAGTTTCCTGCCGATTGGCTAGGCTTGAAAAATCCGCCTTGTGATTCTTTCTTATGAAATTTCAATCGCATTCAATGACCATTCACAGTTGCTGTAGTAGCGCTATCTCTGGATTCATTGAAAAGAATTGACTAATCAACTTCAAATTGCTGCCATCTTTAGACCCCCAATAAATGTATTTTCCTTTCTTGTTAGCATTTGTGGTTGAAGTCTCCCATAACTTTAGTCTGATATTCCAAACATTTACTCGAGTCACATAATCCAAAAGCTGAATGGAAACTACAATCATCCACCTGAGACAGTTTGATCCTAACATTTTCGACAATTTTTTAAAGATATTATAACAGAGAAGCGACACTATATGTTTATTGACAATCCTTGCTCACAGTCAAAGTCATTTCCAGAAGCACATCTATTGTGTTTTCTAGAACAGTGAGAAATAAAAAGCAGGGAGTTGTGTAAACTCGAATTTTCTCCTCGGGGTTTCCGACAAAAGTGAACTTTAAAACCCATGTTTTTCGCATATATTAAGTGAAAGTGCTTCGAAACTGGATTCAGAGCTTTCTGACCAACAAATGAAAGGTAGCCATCAAAACTTTTCGATACAACCAAGCTACAGTCTTAGATTCTCCACATCCCACCTGTTGTTTTCTTGTTTTTAAATAAGTGCCATGCATGCTGATGCACAGTGTCTTGAGAATCATCGCATCTGAATACGCTTTTCGCATTTGTTTCTATACTTCTTTCTTGTTTATCATTTTTTAGCCCTTTATTAGCACCCAACTCGCCAAACTGTGGATGGTACCCAGGAGTGATAAACGTTACCTTTTTTTTTAATATAATTTCCCCCGTCCTACCTTGTAGTGATTCTCTCATCGCTACTTTAACAAATGAAGTCAAAGATACAATGAAGTCTCGCTGCCGTAACTAAATAAGACCAAAACATGCCCTAAGTTGTCTTCCACACTTTTTTTTTCTAGGTTTGGGGGAAGGAGCAGTGCTCATGGGCTCCGAAGGCCTCCTAGACTGGTGAGATTGATACCATTAACGTTCTTCTTAGAATCTTAATGCATTGGACAAAATGTTTAGCGACATTTCTTCCGGCTATTTACGTTCGGAGTTCAAATGCCACCGATGTCGACTTTGCCTTTCATCTTCTGGAGTCGCTAAAATAAGTACCAGTACTGAATTTGATGCTTTCAGATTCACCTTCCCGCAAACCTGCTCTAACGCTTCCAGCTTCTGACGGGTACCGAATGGATTTCTTGAATGCGCCAATACAGATATGGACAAACGACATCAGACCAGCATAGAGTATCTACATTTTAAAAATCGTCAGCTACACAGACCATACATTTGTGATATGTTTGGTTGACCTAGATAGGCTTCACATGCGGGGATCTGGTTACTGGAAGCTGGACGCGTTGCCAAGGTTACAGTGACCGGATTAGCAAATCAGTTAACGGGGGCAATCATGAACAACAAATGATGGTTCGCCCTGAAAAGGGAGATTAGAGTAGACACGATAAGGTATAAGATCGTAGCGATAAAGAGAAATAGAATAAAAGGACATTTTGAAGAGGCGTTCAGGAGAGGCATCGCAACCGATGTGCTCGCGGTAAGATTGCTCCTCATCCAATTCTTCAATGCAAAGCACGGAAGCTGCACTGTCAGAGATAAGGCTCGTGCTCTAAAACACGAGGAGATGGCCCAAGTGGTGGAGGCGCAACTTTGCAACAAAGATACTATTCGGTCTTTGGCGGGCCATAATAGGCGCATGTTACTTGATTTCAAGTAAATGTGTTCGGTTTTGCAGCACCATTTCGGTCGAGCTTTTCAGGATGAATAGCGGACCGGAACGCAGGATGGATTTCAGTACCTCCTTCGACGGCCAGCCGCGACTCAAGGTAAGAGAGGCAGAGTGTTGTGAAAAATCGATAACAGTCGCAGGGAATAGAGGAAGCCATGGTTGTTTGCACGGAAGGTGAGTGCAAATCTCTTGGCGTGAATGGTCTGTCCCCACCAGCTTGTAGAGATTCGAACCCTACTCTGACTTGGCTTCTCGGCTGTTCTAGAATTTATCCTCTTTTTACCGTTGGCGCCTAATTCACCAAGCAGACGACCAGATGGCTTCAGACTTCTGCGCAGACAACTTGGGGTACTCGGACAGACTGATTTTGAACATTCATACGATGTCTTATAGGCAGTTTTCTACTGATACTGCGCAGTTTTCTCTTCTCCCAGTCGGCAATTGTACTATTAGCATCTTTCATTGTAAATAACCAACACAAAATATCATGTTCGGCAATAAATATTAACGTCAAAGGTTCGTGGGTTTGCTTCAGTTATTCTTCACGCAGTCAACACATCCCACGTCGCTACAATACAACACCAACAAAAACTACGGGACAAGCTTTATTTTTATATGCCAGACTTGTGAGGAAACCATTTGACAGATATCTACTGCAGCTGGCAGCAGAACAGGATAATTCCCAGTTCTGAGTCGAAGAACGGTGGTACTGCTGAGAAAGGACTCAAATAAAGGGAAATATCTTTGATAATTTTCGGCCTATAACTCTGTTAAACGCAGATTTCAAAATTTTGGCAAAGGTGTTAGCAAAGAGGTTGGCGCTTATCGTCGATAGGCTAATTAGTGATGCGCAAACATGCGGTACGTTGTTCCGAACAGATCAATCCACGACGATTTCCGCCTCATGTAATACGTCGTAGAGAGGGTGGATAAAGAAACTGCTGTGACTGGGGCCATGATCAATTTAGATCAATCAAAAGTTTTTGATTAGGTTGACCATCAATACTTAGCGGCTCTTCACATGGCGGCCAGTCTTAGTCCTATCTTCCGCAGTTGGATTGTTGTAATGTACTGCGATATCTGCACGGTGGCTTTTGTAAACGATCAACTATCGTATTGTGCGTTCGGTCCGCCGAGGCTGTCCCTAGTGGTCTCTTCTGTATGTGCAACTTCAGAAACTAGATACTTCGAAAGGTGTCTTGCGTCAACTAGAATGTGGAAGAACCGTATCAGCTTACACGGACGACGTCACGGTCATAGTGTCGATATCAGACATATCTACGTGATCAGCACTGTTCTAAGGGATTACTAGGCAATGACATGAGTAAAAATCAACCATGAAAATCCAATGAGCCTGCAGTTCAACGCCTAGAGAAGAAGGCCTATGCTATCCAACAACGTCATGGCGCGCTGGACAGACGGATCGGTTAAATTGCTCGGGGTCTAATTTGGTCCAGGTTGCCAAGCAAAAAGGAACTGGGATGAAATTGGCCTAGACAAAGCTATCCCTAAAAGGTTGAGTAGAGGTGGCGAACGCTTACATTATGCATGGCTGTCGTACTTTGCCCAGTTCATATCTTACTGGACTGGAGCGCCTGCTCTGCCATTTTCTGAAGAAGGGACGCATTCACTAGCCAGGAGCTCCATTTGTTATTAACACCCGTTGAATGTAGGAATGGGTATATCGCGACTGATGATGTGTAGACATGTGCTAATGCTGCAACATCTCCAGCATTTCCTTGATGGTAAGCAGTTGTGATTGCTGTTTGTCAGACTCGCTTTTCCACAGTTCGTTCCTTTGACAAGCTTCAGTCCTGGATCATGCATAGACCAAAGGTACCTGACACCTGGAATGTTGTCAGGTGCCCACAACTTTTTACTGGGCAAGCAATGCAGTCAGGGGAAGTCTTATTTTTGGGTTCCATTGAGGGTCCGTGGAGGGCAAGAGCAACGAAGTTCTTAAGGGGACTAATTCAACAAGAATCAATTGGAATTTCCAGAGGACTTTCGGGCTGGGGCTTATTGTTAATTTTAATAAATATCTCAACCAGGCATGTCCAAGATGCATACAAAACAACAAAACACATTTTACACATTCGTCCGGTGCCTAAGCATTGCTTATTAACGAAGTTATGTTGAATACATGTTGTCATGTGTAGGATGGATCCAGCAATCTTTGGCCAAGAAGGACTGGCAATTTTTATCTGCTTGGTGGCCTTAACGAAAGAGGTTGTGTGGTAGATTTGACTGAAAGGGCTGAAAACACACCATCCTCTTTGGTTAGGCCTCAACTTTTCATTTGAAAAGGAAAATGAGAGTAGAGAGGAAAATGCTGTCTCCAAGCAAATTTTGTTGAAAGGTGGATGAGTGCCAAGATAGTTTGAGTAAACAAGCCTACTTTGAACATGCACCAGTAGAATGAGGAGGATAGGGAGAGGACACTTGTTTCAGTGGTCTGGGCAACAGTAGTTTTGTGAGGTTTCCATGAGCATCCAGCTATTGAAAATCTGCTTCAACATACTCCATCTGATACACAGAAGCATGGAAAAGTGTACGTTAAAATAATGATGATGACGATGACAATGACGATTACTGAATAAAAACGAGAAGTGTGGTAGCCATTTTGTGTGCAACATCATTTGACTGCAGTAAGGCTCACATTTATATGAGGATGCCTACATTGAAATGATTGGGAATGCTGTGCTGCAGGATCAGATCATTTACTACTACATGCAAACAAGGATGTTGTTGTGGCTCTGAATATAATCATGAGCTTAATGATAGATGATAGTAACATTAACAAAGATGATCTGAACAGAGAAAATAGTTAAATGTATTGCTTCAAAGGAACTATATTTGAGTTGTAGGTTATATAAAAAATCTGCTGAACACCTCTGTGTTCATACTGAAAAAGCAGTGGAATAAGTTGAATAATACAACAGCTCAAGATCATCAGAATTGGCATTCATAATTACAGGAATAACTGTGAGAACCTTATATTTGTATTTCAGAAGAATAGATTGAAATAACGAACACTCGTTAGTAATTCTCTGATGCTTTTCACTATAAACTGCATTTTCTTTGTGAAATGCACAGATGACACATCAGAACAGCACAAAACAAATAAAAAAAAACAAAAACACAGGTAAAATTACCAGTTAATAACAGTTTATGCATTAGTTTGAATTAATCTATAATATTTATTTGTATATGCTTTATTGATTTAAATAAATGATTTACCATCACATTTTATTTCATAAACAATCAGTAAGAAAATAGATTTTTTTTGATGTATTAAATGTACTTTTATTGGATAAAATTTGATAAAAATGAGGGAAAATGTCACACAGTCTTCTGATTAACATAACTGAATTAGTGGATTAGAATATTGTTCCAAGTAAAATGCCATGATTTTGTCAACACTTATTAGGTCATATGGAATTAAAATATCTTTGTGTCATCCATATTGATTACTGATGGTCAGGTGAAGTTTGTTCTTGCTCTCAAAACTAACTTGAGAGTAAATTTAATCTATTCCAAGAGTCCTTTAAATCCCTTTTTCTGAAATTTAAAATTAATTCATTCAAAAATTATAAGAATATTCATTGATATTTAACAAATACAAAATTATAAAATGACAAAAAAATTTCTTATAATGCAACAATTTTAAGCAGTCATACATTCTATCACAGAAGCCACTAAGAAAGCTATTAAGTGGCTTTGGGTAATGAAGGCAGGTTTGTGCTTTATTGATGTTGAGATGCAATCCTGGCTGGATCAACAACTGTGATGAGGTCTGCTGTTAAAACACCTCATGTGACCTCAGGAACATTACTGTTGGTGCATTCCAGAGCATCTGGGAGTTGTAACTAGAAACTCAGGTCAATAATTAAGAAAAAATGTTTTGTATATTAGAATCAATGTTATTTGCATTCAAATGAAAAGGAGAGCAATACCTTGCTTTTTCAGTGAAATAGTTCCAAAGCAACATGTTACTATTTCAGACTGTCACACTAGAAGAATGTCTTGCCAGCTAATAGTTACTCTGATATGAAACTATGTCAGGCCAAATGAAAATGATCAGCTACTGGTAACTGGTAATCATGTAAACTAATACCACCTACTTCAGATCCAGGCCACTGCCAACTACAGCAGCAACATCACTCAAGATTCTCCTCTTTGTGTGTGTACTGTGGACAGATACCCTGACATACTTAAAAAACATCTGTTTACAAGGGCAGATTAACTCAATGGAGAATAACCAGCTATCCATTAAACCAACAATTTGAGTCTCCTCCTCTCTTCAAGTTTTTTAGTCTAGCATTTTTGACTCTCATGGCAAATTGTGCATGTGGTTGTCTCTCGCTTTTTCTCTCTGATATACTGGCCTTGACTTTCCTTTGAAAGCCAGATGTATTTCAGCCTTATTAGACCGTGTCAATAATGTGCGTATACAACCACATCCTTAGAAAAAAATTCTCACTTCAGATAAAGGGAACAGTAACTAATATATTCACTGATATAGTGAAAAGCAACTAGGCTCCAGAAAAATCTGGTGTATATTAATTGAAGCAGTATTAAATTAAAATAGCCATTTATGTATCATACTTAATGTACATACACCACTGACAGGATGATACTGCAGTTTTTGTCCATGATGAAATATTACTAGCAGTGGCTTGTGAAGAGTAGATGGAGGAAGCAAAGTGACAAAGTAGTATGAGAAGCCACTATAAAGTCAGACAGTCAGTTGTTGTAGGAGGTCAATAGTAGTGGAGTCGTTGTATGAGTTCTCAGTTGGAGTCAGTGTCAGTTATGTGATATATACAAGTTTGAGTTACCGTCAAGGTAGATGTTACAAAGTCGTCTTGCAAAGCTATCACAGCACGATAGATGAGTCAAAGATAATAAGGTGTGGAATACCACCACAACATAATAGTGGCGACAAGAATATTACAGTGCCGACAATAACATACAATTGGACGAGGATCCACACTATAACAGTGGCGACGAGGATATAAAGAATTCACGCAGGAAATTTTGAAAACCTGTATGGAAAACTTGTTAGAAAACTTGTATGGAAACTTGTATGAAACTTGTATGGAACTTGTATGGAACTTGTATGGAAATTTGTATGAAAACTTATATGAAAACTTGTATGAAAAGTTGTATGGAAAACTTGTTAGTAGCTCTAGTTGAGTTTATTACAGTGCCAACAATAACATACAAGTGGATGAGGATCTGTGCATTATAGCAATGAATAATATGAAATTTTGTTTTCTATATATTTATTTCTTGACAATCATATTCTTTTTTTCCATAAAGGTCACACCCCTTCCATTTCACATTGCATATAATATAAAATGCATGTAAAATAAATCATTATTGTAGAAAACTCAAAAGACAAACAATAATTTCTATAAAGAATACCATTAAACATTACTCACCAGTTTTTCTAGTTTTGAAGTTTGCAGCGGATTGTTCTTTGATGTCCTTTTAGCAGCAGTTTCTTTTCCTTTCTAAAAAGACACAAACAATGTCAGAATTTAGAATTCAGTTTCCAATCTTGACTCATACAACCACACACATGCAAGCACACACACACATATAATATTATTGATGATATGTCCAGATGCTTTGCAAGAAAATATGAGAACATACATGTGTGTGTGTATGTGTTTATTTCCCTCCCTCTCTCTCTCTCATATATATATATATATATCATCATCATCATCATTGTTTAACGTCTGCTTTCCATGCTAGCATGGGTTGGACGATTTGATTGAGGACTGGTGAACCAGATGGCTACACCAGGCTCCAATCTGATTTGGCAGAGTTTCTACAGCTGGATGCCCTTCCTAACGCCAACCACTTCGAGAGTGTAGAGGGTGCGTTATATATATATATATATATATATATATATAGGTTCAAAAAAGGAAAAATACAAAAAAAACAACAAAAAAACAACAACGTGAGGACGTGATACAGATTGTGTTACTGGACGCTCGGGAAAGGACACACACACACATACACAGTCATCTAAGAATCTATGTCAGAAAAATAGGCACTCATATTAATTAGTATATTAATGTACATTATACAGCACCTGGACCTGGATCTTAGTGCTGTTCATCAAGGACTTTTTCATTCATGGAAAAATACTTAGTGGAAGTAAGAAAGAAGAGGCGGCCTTTATTCTGCACATCAGTCTCTGTCCCAGTGAGACAACCTTTCCCTTTAATATGAGTAGATGACAATTTCCTGTTATTCCAGCATTTGCAATGGCTATAAATGAATAACAAGGCCAGAACATCAATAATGTTGGCATCATCCTACCATCACCAGTATTCAGCCAAGGACAATGTTATGTTGCAATGTGTAGAAGCAGAAGCAGTAATAATATTAAAATGTTGGTAAAGGACCATCCAAAACAAGAGGCAAACTCATTTGTGGTAGGGTTTTCACAAGAAAATGGTGTTGAAGCAATCCCTAAGATAAAAGTTGTAATCTGTTAATTTTAATTCTATTTTCTGTATCATTTTCGTGCCGTCATTTCTGATGGCACAGGCACACTAGTTACCTAATAATTGTGCTCATCAGAGACAGCAGGTATGGGAAAAAAATGACTAAAAGCATGCTTCCGAATCATGTTGTTTCAGGGTCAGTCCCCCTGCATGGTACCTTGGGCTAGTGTCTCTTACTATATATAGTCTCGAGCCGACAAAAGCCTTGTGAGCAGATTTGGTAGATGGAAACTAAAAGACGCACACCATATGCATCTGTGGATGCATGCATGCATATGTGCGTGTGTGTGTGTGTGTGTGTATGTATGTATGTGTGTGTGTTTGTGTATGTGTGTGTGTGTGTGTGTGTGTGTGTGTGTTTGTAAGTGTATCTGTTCTTGTCTTGACATCATTTGCTGGTTTTAAAAACAAGCAATATCTACATACAAACGATGCTCCTTGTTTCTGGTCTTCACTGAAAAACATGCCTGGCTATGGGGAAATGTTACTTTACTTGGACAGGTCAAGTTTGGTAATCTTACAAAGGATATCCAACCATAGAAATTCTGCCTCAACAAATTCCAAGTGACTCATGCAAGCCTGAAGTGGACTCTAAAACAATAGTAAATGTCTGTCTGACCATCCTTCTATGTAACATGATCATACCCTGCTACAACATGCAAAGGGTGGTAGTGTTGATGTATGCTCAACACTACCACACCAGTAACTTCAGTCAGAATCTAACACAATATCCAAACACTACAGACCACTTATTATCTGATACAAGACTGTCTTCTCTACTATGTTAGGGTTGCCATATATCTGTATATTCAAGGACAAGTCCAGGATTCAACTGTCAAAATTTGCACCTGGAAACAATCTTAAAAATTATACTAAAGTCAAGGATTCCAGATTCCATCACTTAAAAAACTGCATACATGCATGTATGCATGCATACACCTGTCATGTCTACAGGAGATTTTGGTTCCAAACAAAGTATTATTTCAGATAGATTCTTGGCCAACCAGCCAGCCACCCCCAGTAGCATATATGTAATTATCCAATATTGGTGTATCATCAGTCTATTCATGTGACCGATATAAATACCCTAGCCAAATATTTTCAATCAGAAGTTATCTTTAAAACTTCTTTCTGAATTTCTGCATTTATAGATGTAAATATATGTTTGCCTTTATGAAACTTTGAGTAAAGTAGAACCAACTTAATGTAGAATACATCTCCAACTACTGGATTTTTTGGCATACAAGTTGTCCAAGTATACAGTGTAAACATATGTAAACATTCAAACAGCAGCACTTTTTTTTTCCAAATCCTGTTGCACTTCACATGGGAGTTTTTGTCTTCCAAAGTCATTTACGTGTATAAGTCAACTGAACTTTTTTTTACTATAAATTTTGGTCTGAAAAATTCAAGTTGTATGCCAGAAAATACAGTATATTTGCTGAATGCTACTTTTTTCTGTTTATTTATCTCTCCACTTTCACTCCACTCTCTTTCTCTGTGCGTGCATGTGTGTGTGTGTGTGTGTGTGTGTGTGTGTGTGTGTGTGTGTGTGTGTGTGTGTGATTCATAATCAAAGAAGAATTTAGTATTCTAAATAAATCATTGTTTAACGTCCGCTTTCCATGCTAGCATGGGTTGGACGATTTGACTGAGGACTGGTGAAACCAGATGGCTACACCAGGCTCCAATCTGATTTGGCAGAGTTTCTACAGCTGGATGCCCTTCCTAATGCCAACCACTCAGAGAATGTAGTGGGTGCTCTTACGTGCCACCGCCACGAAGGCCAGTCAGGCGGTACTGGCAACAACCACGCTCAAAATGGTGTATTTTATATGCCACCTGCACAAGAGCCAGTCCAGGGACACTGGCAACAATCTCGCTCAAGAATAAATATTTAATTTTATAACAATCATACAAATACATTACATAATAAGGAGTTTCTCAAGTCTAGTAGATAGGTACATTATCAAATGTGCCTGCTTGGATATGAGACAGGTTTTACAAAAATAGCTGGAAAAGGAAGTGGATCATAAGCACTACAGTTTTCGGAAAAGTAAATGAAACTTTTCTTTCCCCACTAAAGAATTAATATTTTTAGTGCAAGAACAATGGCTCAGAAGGACCGAAGAGTTATGTTCCCTGATACAAAAAAAAAAGCACTGAACAAAACAAAACAAAACATAACTATATGAAAAAACGACAGAAAGGAAGGCCAACTTCATCTTTATTTCTTTGTCTTTCATTCACTTTACATTTTTTAATTTTATACTCTGACTAAGATGAATGTACTTACTCCGGTTTCTACTGGTTTTGGCTTATATCTCCGATCTGGAAGCTTTGGTGGAGTGCCTTTTACCTAGAGGTATAGAAGAAATATTTCTGAAATTCTCATAGAAATGTTTAAATCAGAGGAATTGAAAATGTTTAATAATTTGAATGTGTCAAATGACGAATAATATTTGAAAGAAAATTGTCTTGGATCAATAACTATAATATCAATTGTCTTTTGAGTTGAGATGATTGTGAGGCAGCAGTATACATCGATGTGTATATGTGTGTTTGTATGTAAAAGAGAGAGTATATACTTACAGATTCTTTCAATTCCTCCATTTCCAAATAGCCAACATAGTCATAAAGGATGTCATTACAGGATGAACAAGGAAACTCCTGCAACAATGTTTGTCATTTATTAGTATATATATATATATATATATATATATATATATATATAAATCAACAATAATAATAGTGAAGATTATTATGAAATTGCATAACATGACCTTTAATTCTTTTCATATATATACAGTTTTACATAGACCTACACATGTTTCAACTGCACTGATTAGTAACCATTGCAATTGCAACCCCACTCTAAATACCAGTGCAGTTTACTTAATATCCTTCGATTTAACTGTTTAAAGTTTTTTTTTTTTATCTACTCTGCGTTGTTTGATGTAGAGTTGTCCATTAAGTTAGTCATGAACAATCTCCAATTCAAGTTTTCATTGCATTCCTCTCTGAATATGTCTTTGTATCATCTGTAATATGTGGTAAAGGTAGTTCCTTCATCCGGTTTATACTGAAATTCTTCGATGGAGTATGCAACACTGTCCACTGAAAATGATTCTGTCATATTTATCGACTGCAGTAACAACTCTGTTAACTTCTGTAGTTGCTGCTCTTGTTCTTTTACAACTGCTTTCAGTAACTCTTTCATTTCGGTACTATTCGAAACCTCATCACCACAGTTGTATCACACGTTTGACGTACAATACAACGGAATAATAATAATGTCCTTGAAAATTGTTCTACTCAAGATACTGGTAATAACCCTTGACAATATGCAACTCTCAGCTTTACTCTGTGCTGAAGGCTCTCTGCGTATGTCCATTTATATTGTGGCACAGTCCATTAGGAGCTAACCAATAGGGGTGTTCTACTTCCACACAACACATGGTATAAACAATTTCCGCTAAGTTTTTTATTATTATTTACCCCTTTAGATAATGTTATCTTGGTTCTATTTCTAGCTGAACTTTTATTTGATTCAACATTATTAACTACGTTAAATTGGTTTGTTTTCTTTTCAATGACTTTTAATTTCTTAGCCTTCTCTTCTATCTGAGTTTTTTCATTCCATTTGACATTATTATGCTTAATATTTACTATGCTACTCTGATTATAATAGCTTTTTTGAAATTTCAACATTATTTTTACATTATCTGTTCCTATAATTTGTGCAATATTTTTGCTGAGACAATAAGCCATGTGAATCTTATGCTTATTAAAAATTCTATAATATTTATGATTGATTGGAAAATATTTTTCTATTGCTATATGTATATATAGTGTCAACAAATGAGATCTACAGATGCTCAATATAGAAAATAGTAGCACACAAATGATTTGAACTGACATTCTGAAATATTTTCCAAAAACTTAAGTTCAACTTTTTTTATTCAAGAAGATTTTTCAACTTAATATTTACATGGTACTATAATTTATAGCTTCATGTGCTTTGAGATCCACTTTCCGAAAAATAATTATTTAGTTTTACTCTTGAAAATTTATAAATTCTTTTCACATCAACGTGTGCGTGTGTGTGTGTGTGTGTGTGTGTGTGCGCGTGTGTGCATGCATGTGTGTATATGTGTATATATTGTATGTTTTATTTATATGTTAAAATAGCATAAAGTCACATAGGCTTGTGTGGTCATACCTTGTATATATATGTGTGTGTGTTTATGTGTATGTGTATATATGTATTTGCATGCACACAGGCAGACATCTGTATTTTTTTTTTTTTATCTTTTCACCTTTTTACTTGTTTCAGTCACTAGACTGGTTATGTTGAGGCAATGCCTTGAACAATTTTAGTCAAACAAATCAACCCCAGTATTTATTTTATATTTTTTAAAGTCTGTTACTTATTCTGTTGGTCTCTTTTGCTGAATTACTAAGTTACAAGGACATGTACACACTAATGCCAGTTGTCAAACAGTGATGAGGTGAACAACATAGATACAAGACACACACACACATATATATATGATAGACTTCTTTTAGTTTCTATCAACTAAATGCACTCACAAGGCTTTGGTCTGCCCAGTATAATATTCATATTAGATATACTAAAATGCATAAACATAGATATAATTATATACTCACCCTTCTACATGGTTCAGTCAGCAAATAATCCCAGTTGGAGATTTTGTTCTAATGGTTTTATATGATAAAATAAAATTAAAATAAACAGTTAAATTTGAGTTTCAATCCTAATAGTACTAAAGAAGTAGATAGAAGAGGACATGAATAAATGGGAGGAAAGTTTGTTTCACAATGGTCTGGAGTAGGTAACAGTAATTGGAGTTCAGCAAAACTGTTCTAGAGTGGCAGTTCTCAAACTAACAAATGGTAGGCTCACTGCCACCACGACTGTTGCCATTGTCACTGCTGCCAACACCAAAATATTAGTGTAACTTTTACCCCCTCTCTTCTTCATTAATAAGAAAACAAAACAGAATTTGCATTCATATAGCCCTCCTTTCTTTGCCATTGTGTTGGACATTTTAAATGGGAAACCATCATAATTTAGCTTGTTAAGGTTATCTCTACAGATTTTCTATCGAAATTATGTCAGCACTTATTTTATTATAATGTTTTGTATCCTTCTGGTACCTCAGATACAGAACGTTGAAACAAGATCAGTGCTGGCTTTAATTTCTATAGAAAATTTGTAGAGATAGCCTTAACAAGTAATGCAAGGGCACTGCTAACACAGTAGTACAAGGTATTGACTTATAAAATTGTTTAATATACTTTGTAGTATATTATGGTTGCATAACAAAATACCATGTCTCTACAAATCATTAACATCTTAATTATATTAAACATGGCAATTCTTTCACTCTCTTTACAATCGTCACAGCCTCCCAATCATGAGAGACACTGCTCTGGATGCAGGTGTTGACTGGAAAGTATCTGTGGTAGGTATATGAATAATAAAATGTTTACTACAACCTGTTTGTGCTTTGGATAATCTTCTTAACCCCTTCATTCACTCAATGACTTTTCTCCTCTGTTTTTGACTCTGAGTTGTTTTTTTCTACTTCTCTCCAGTTGAACCCCTGCTTTTTCAGCTCTGCATCCATATCCATGCAAATTTTGCTGCCCTGTATGTTTCCCTAAAGGAAGGTCTTTCTCTCCAAAGTCTTGTTGGCTTTGAATTTTCATTGATGCTTTTGTACCTTTGCTTTTTCTAGGTAGTCATGCTGGTCCTACACAAACCCATTTTTACCTCAGGAAAGAGGTGGTCCATATTAGTCTGACCTCTATCCTTTGACCTGTCCAGCATGGGAGGGCCTACCTGAAGCTTGCAATTTGCTGGCATTGCTCTCAGAATACGCAAGTCATCAAAATGCAACAAGGACTGGACCTTGTGGGGAGAGCTTGGGAAAATGGTTAGGGTTAATAGTGTTGACAAGGAGCAGTCTTGAGTAAAAGAAATGGTAATGTCATTGATGTTGTTGTTTGCTTATGCTTAGTCAAATTTTACTGAACAGACCACTGATCAAAGGCATTCTAGTCATGACCAGTCTATTAGATTTGGAATATTTAGGACTACATTATCTAATGTATCTACTTTTTCACGACAATGGGGTATGATTTGAAGGAGACTTACTGTATTTGATGGCATAAAAGATGTAAAAGCATATTAGACACAGTCTAACTTCATCAGCTCATATTGAGAAAAATGAACATGAGGGAAAATTAGCTTTTCATATATAGGACCCAGGATGATTCTTTGAGACATTAAAAAAAAAATGTGCATAGTATATGTTGTCAAATATGGTAGTTTCTATTTCTAACAACCCTCACTATTATACAGAGGCACCATCTGCATTAAATGCAAAAATGTATGAGAGTGAAAGTGGAGAGGAATTCAATGAAATCTGGAAAAGTAGGGAAAGGAAGTGGGACAGAAAAATAATGGAGTTTTAGGAGGAGCAATGCTGTGATCTAGGGTGTAACTTGGACATTTTAAACTTTGAAGAGATAAGCACAACTAATTTCTGTTGGGGGTGGTGAGGGTGAGAGAGAGAGAGAGAGAGAGAGAGAGAGAGAGAGAGAGAGAGAGACTGTGCTTGTACTTTGTTTATCAACTCTGAAACAATGAAGGCAAAATTGAGTTTGGCAGGAACTCTGAGAATAGGGAGTTGGAATAAATACTGGATGACATTATTTGCTGCTCTAACAATACTACCAATTCAACCATCAATTAGAGAAGTAAATGCAGGAGGGATAGAAGCATTGACAGAATTATCTCTAAGGTAAAGAGCTACACAGTTATAATAGAAACATGCAGGAGGGATAGAAGCATTGACAGAATTATCTCTAAGGTAAAGAGCTACACAGTTATAATAGAAACATAATTTTCTGAAATGTGAGTGTGATTATGGGTGAGGGTTTGATTAAAAAAGAAAGAAAAACATGTAAGAAAGGAACCAATTTTATAATTATACCTTTTGGTGATACTTAATTAAGTCATACAATGTTTTATGAGGTTTTGGCTCTCCTATAATGACATATTTTCCATTGGGTAGATAATCAATCATATAATGCCGGAACTGAGTCTTATCTCTGAGAAACAAATAAAGACAGACCTTAAGTTTTAGTTATGAAAGTTGAAACAATGCAAAGAAATTTTTACACATTAAATGAATTAAAAAAGATGTTTAGTTTTGTATTTTTTATTTTGTTTTTTTTTTTGCTTTTTTTTTCATTTAGTACTAAATTATCAATTATCATTCATCTTTTCTTTCTTTCAGTCATTGAACTGTGGTCATACTGAGGCACTACCTTGAAGAATTTAGTCAAACAAATTGACCCCAGTACTTATTTTAAAAAATTTGGTACTTATTCTATCAGTCTCTTTTCAAGGGACAAACACAAACATAAACATGCATGCACTCACACACACACACGTACATACACACAAGTACACACACACGCATGCACATGCATATATACAATAGTCCAACCCATGCCATTGACGTTAAATGATGGTAATGATGACGATGGTGTGTGTGTGTGTGTGTGTGTGCACGCGCACGCATACATGTGCTTGTAGATGTGTGTGGTGTCTTCTCTCAGTGTTCATCTACTAAATCCACTCACAAGGTTTTGGTCAGCCCAGAGCTATAGTAAAAATTCAGTGGAACTGAACTCAGAACCATGTGGTTGGGAAGCAAACTTCTTAGCCACACAGCCATACCTGCAGTAAAGTTACTTTAAATTTTACATGAAAACCTTAAAATATATATATATATCATCATCATCATCGTTTAACGTCCACTTTCCATGCTAGCATGGGTTGGACGATTTGACTGAGGACTGGTGAACCAGATGGCTACACCAGGCTCCAATCTGATTTGGCAGAGTTTCTACAGCTGGATGCCCTTCCTAATGCCAACCACTCCGAGAGTGTAGTGAGTGCCTTTACATGCCACCGGCATGAGGGCCAGTCTGGCAGTACTGGCAGCAGCCACACTCAAGTGGTGTTTTTTACGTGCCACCTGCACAGGAGCCAGTCCAGTGGCACTGGCAACGACCTTGCTTGAATGTTTTTTCACGTGCCACCAGCACAAGTGCCAGTCAGCTGTTCTGGTAGCGATCACGCTTGGATGGTGCTCTTAGCGTTCCACTGCCACGGGTACCAGTCATCAAATTTGCGAATTTGGTTTGATTTTGATTTTACTTGCCTCAACAGGTCTTCGCAAGCAGAGTTTAGTGTCCAATGAAGGAAAGGTATGCATAAGTGGGCTGGTTACACCCCTGGCATTCTCTTGGAGTTAATAAAATAAAGTACCAGTCAAATACTGAGGTCAATATAAATAATTAATCCTCTTGCCCCTAAAATTACTGGCTTTGTGCCAAAATTCAAAAACATTATTAGTTTAAAAGACATGTGATTAGTACACTTAGTAGAATGCTAATAGGGTGGCTTGCAATATTTGTTAGAGCTCCCAGCACTCTTAATTCAATTCCTAGTGAGGTCCACTGCTTCTTTAAACCTTTCAGAGTTGTTGACAAAAGTACCAGACCAATTTTAGTGCAGATATCTCTCTCTTTAGCTCTCACATCTGAATGGTTTTCTGAATCAAGGACATGAGGTCCGAGAGAGCTTCTGTGTTTACTCACAACCATATGAGCACTTAACCCTTTCGTTACCAAACTGCCCAAAGCAGCCCGAAAAGAATTTTGGTTCATGTGACCAAGCCGCCCAAAACCGCCCGTAATCACCTATTCATATTTAAATGAGAATATCCGAGCAAATTTCGTTAGTACATTCGTGAAAACACGTGATTATTTGTGTAAACAGTATATGCCAGGAAAGCCCACAAAATGGGGGATCAAAGTTTGGAAGATTTGTGAATCAAACACTGGGTACTGCTCTGGATTTGAATTTTATACTGGCAAAAGAGACAGTAATGAATCCAGTAATGTGCACAACTCTTCTATAATAATATTTTGTTGTATACCCAATTGAATATTAGCTAATAACCCATTTTCTATAACGATGTTTGAACAAAAATTTTAATAATTTTATATTTTGTTGAATTTACCTGTAATTAGAGTCACTTTGTGACAAAAATTTTGGTTGAGAACCTTTCGTTAAATTATCTTCCAAAAATCACATTAATATGTTGCTAAATAAAAAAGTTAGAGTTGTTTAATGAAACCAGACTAAATTTATGATTACGTTAGAAATTAATTGAAATATGGTAACGAAAGGGTTAAAACAATTAGTGAAAACAAGATACATACTACTAAGTCAACCTTGATTACAAGTGATGGTTGTAGTAGTATTATTATTATTATTATTATTATTATTATTATTATTATTATTATTATTATTGCAAAATCATTAGAGCACCAGGAAAAATGGCTTGCATTTATCCCCGTTCTTTACATTGCAAGTTCAAATCCTGCTGAGGTCAACTTTGCTTTTATCCCTCCAGGGTTGATTAAATAAAGTATCAGGACCAAAATAAATGGTTTGACCAACCATCATCATCATCATCATCGTCGTTTAACGTCCGCTTTCCATGCTAGCATGGGTTGGACGATTTGACTGAGGACTGGTGAAACCAGATGGCTACACCAGGCTCCAATCTGATTTGGCAGAGTTTCTACAGCTGGATGCCCTTCCTAACGCCAACCACTCAGAGAGTGTGGTGGGTGCTTTTTACATGCCACCGACACGAAGGCCAGTCAGGCAGTACTGGCAACGGCCACGCTCAAAATGGTTTATTTTATGTGCCACCTGCACAAGAGCCAGTCCAGGGGCACTGGCAAAAATCTCGCTCGAAAGTCCTTACACATGCCGCGGGCACAAGTGCCAGAAAGGCGACGCTGGGCACAGGTGCCATCACAGACCTTGAACCAAAAGTCAGAAACATTTGTTTTCTCGAATTATTCTTGTTTGATAGTTCAGTAGTCCTAGTTAGCAGCTCTGCAAAATGCTCAAGAGTAATCTTGTCTGGCATTTCAGACATTCTATATTCCTGTCTGGATAAGGACCAAGCAGTACACTTAACTTCTTCCCCTTGAAGTGACTGACTTTATTGGTAAGGTGCAGTGCCGTTTGAGCTAAACTAACTTTTTTTTTAAAGAAAAGAACTAATTGGCAAACAAATGCATACACATATGCATGCATACTCTCTCTCCACCCCACCATCATACACACACATGTACATGCATGCACTCACACACACAGTTATGTCATTAACTGATTCAGATGTATTTCATTACAAATGTTTATAATTGTTGTAGGATTTTCGAGCGAGATCGTTGCTGGTGCCCCTGGACTGGCTCTTGTGCGGGTGACACATGAGGTTTCTCGAGCAAGATGAGCGTGGCCGTTGCCAGTACCGCCTGACTGGCCTTCGTGCGGGTGACACGTAAAAGCACCCACTACACTCTCTGAGTGGTTGGCGTTAAGAAGGGCATCCAGCTGTAGAAACACTGCCAAATCAGATTGGAGCCTGGTGTAGCCATCTGGTTTCACCAGTCCTCAGTCAAATCGTCCAACCCATGCTAGCATGGAAAGCGGACGTTAAACGACGACGACGACTTGTTCTAGAATAATGCTAGTAATCTTAGCCAATATTGTCATGAGCAGTGACTCTGGGGTCAACATATTAGGTATTATTTTAAAGCAATACCTAGTTTTTTTGTCTCTATCTTTTATGTCATCTCCACTATTTCAATTGTTTTTGAAAGTATATTGAGAATTAAACAGAACTATCCTTACCTGATTGATAAGGAGTAACCAAATCGACTTTCACTGACTCTCACAAGAAAAGCCCCAAGACAACAATTCTCTAATAGTTCTTCTGATTTTCTGAAAAAAAAAAAAATATTATTTCATGTTTTAACTCCATCTGTGAAATATGGATGTAGCTTTGATTTTTAATTAATCTATGGTTTTTAATCTTGAGTATACAATATAATAAGATATTTCAGTGGTGTAATCTAATAAATATAAGCTGACTGATTAGCATGCTATATGTATGAACTGTTGTATAGTTTGAGTAGGTTAAATAGTTAAAATATGTTGTCTTTTATCTCCATTATGTTCCCATTAATATATTTACAAGTTTTTTTCAGTTACCTTTATTTACAACTTGCTTACAGGCTCATTTTTTTCTTGTAACTCACGTGGTTTTAATTTTCTAATCTATTCAGCTGTGGTAACTATTATTGTATCGTATCAACCAGATTGTTGGATGTGGTAATACATCACTGGTCACAAGACACTTCCTTGCATTGTTGTAGCTTTCAAACGATGCCACCTCATTGATTAGGTGGGCAGGTCAACATTCCACCTGACTGAGGCACCAGTCCATCACAGGGTAAACCATTTGCAACTGAGTGGTCTGGAGCAATATGAAATGAAGTGTTTTGCTCACAAACACAACATACTGCCAGTTGGAGAATCAAAACCACATTCTTGCAATTGTTAGTGCCACATCTTAACCACTTGACCATGAACCTTGACTGTGGTAATTATACTGTGTTTAAACATATTATATAATAAAGGCAACCACACTAAGCTGATTGATTGGGAGCTTAGGGTAAATGTACTGACTCTGATGTTTTTTTAATAATTTCCCTCATAAGTTTATGCCTAAAATGGAAATTTTATGCAACTGTAAATATGTAAATCAAAACTGAAAGAATAAAGCAAACTCCAAATTTATTCAGGATATAACATTTTTCAAAAAAGAAATTTAATGATAAAGATTACAGATTTACCTGCGACTTATAATGCCATGAAACCAAACTGCAAAATCTCCTGAAGTGTTTTTCACTTCATCCACCTGAGTTTTGACAAACCAATCAACTGATTTCAAAGATGAAGTGTGGGCTTCACGTCGGCTTGATTTAAAGCCTTCATCTGATGGCTCTGGCTGCAAATAAATAACTTAAATTGCAGTTTCCATTCTTTGTTTTTTTTTTAAATTTCACTACTAGAAGTAAATGTGGCTTAAGGTTAACATATGTGTGTGTGTGTGTGTGTGTGTGTGAGAAAGACAGAGATAAATAGAGGGTGCAATGAAGAAACAAGATTACCTTGGCTGGTTTCTCATCGTCAGGTGCATGGTATTTTTCTGGATGATTATCTAAATATGTTCAAATAGAAGTATATTACATGTTATTATATATTATATACTATAAACACACACACACACACACACACACACACACACACACATATATATATATATATATATATATATCATAAATATATTAAATATGATATATACATACACACACATATATATATATATATATATATATATATATATATATATATATATATATATACACACATATGTATGAGTATCTATCTGTCTGTCTATAGTCAACAAATGAGATCCAGAGATTCTCAGTATAGAAGACACTTAGTAGTGCTCAATTGAATCAAACGTAGACTCTGATGTCTTTACAGGGGATCAATTCCATGGGGTAAAGAATGGCTATAAGAGGGATGAAGTTGAGCAGATATGGAGGCAATTATGTAGATAAACAAATTAGATATAGTAAATATAACAGTTTGGGTGTGAAATATAAAATATGTATATATGTATACATGCAAAATGTGAGAAAGCAAAAAATGGAGATTTTAATACAATGAATATTTAAGTATAGATATATAGATATTTATATTAATAGATCCGACTTACTTTTATATCCTAGACAAAAGTGGGATATATAATTTAACAGAGCAGAGGTAAAATCAATGTGTTCGCATGACATGCTTTGCAAGACTCCAAAATGCTCTCTCAACAACTCCTACCGACCTCTTCATCTCAACTAATACGCTACTCTTTATAAGAGTTTGGCTAGTCCATTCTTCTAATCCCCCAAGGGTGTCAATGACTCTCACCACAACATTTCCCCCTTTGAAATTGACTTCCATTGGAAGTTAATATTATTTTTATTTATTTTTATTTATTTTTCTTTCATCACATGTCACTTTTTGAGATTTTCCTCCTAGGGAAGTTTAATATTTCTTCCGTTTAGGCACTACTTCCAACCGTTCTGTTTGTTTTTTTCTTGTGCTGCAATGCCTAGGTTATGTATGTATGTGTGTATGTGTGTATGTATGTATGTGTGCGTGCGTGTGTGTGTGTGTGTGTGTGTGTGTGCATGCATGCATGCTGGAATTCCACACAATTTCCATTTACTAAATTCATTCACAAGGAATTGGTTAGCCCATGGCTACTGTAGAGTGGAGGACACTTGCCAAGGTGTCACACAGTGGGACTGAACCTGAAACTACATGGTCTATGTGGAGAAACTTTCACAAAAGAAAAGAAAAAGAAAAGTATTAAAATCTATTTTTATATTGCCCAATTTATAAAGATTCTCAGGCAATATGTATTCTTACTTCTGTCATATTTGTTATATTTGTTGCTTGCTTGTACCTCTTCGTAGACATTGTCTCCATGCTCTGTAACTGATTTAGCAAGTTCATCCAGTTCCATTTGGTACTTTCTCTTCTTTTCTTGGAGATCCTTATATTTTCTTCGTGCCACAAAACCCCGAGCCACTATTCAAAAGATTATTAAAACAAAAATGATAAATAAAAGTTTAGAAAATAAAAAAATTAAATTATTGAAATTTTAATTAAAAAAATTATATATATCTAAAATATGTATGAAATTATATATATGTATGTATAGTACATACAGTGAGATTTGAAATGATGATATTTATTTGTATTTATTCTTGGAATTTATTCTTATATTGTTCTTAGTATTTTCTGAAAGATTCAAATACAAATATGCTAGTTACTGTGGTGTACGTCACAGGAGAACAACTTTTCTCTTTTACTCAACAGTGTGTTCATAACACACTTGGCTTGTTGGTGCAAGGGATTTTGGGATACCAGTGTTTCAACATGTGGTATCTTGCAAGGCAGAAGTACCTGGACCTTTGAGCCTAAACAAAACACTGGCTTTGATTATACTTCAGAAAATGTGAAAAAGCATTCTATCTGACCCTCAAATAAATAATTCTATCTAACTCTTGAATAAATCATTCTGTCTGACTCTCAAATAAATCATTCCTTCTGACTTTAAAATAAATCTTTCTGACTCAAATAAATCATTTAGTCTGATTTTCAAATAAATCTTTCTATCAAACTTGCAAATGAATCATACTATCTGACTCTCAAACAAATTATTCAATCTGATTCTTAAATACACCATTCTATCTGACTCTCATTCTGACTCGTGAATATATTATTTTATCTGACTCTTGAATAAATCTGCCAGATCACCACCGGTGCAATCTTGTTTCCACAGCTTGATAAGTATCACAAGGTTACTCATTATTAAAAGGTAAATAAAATTGTATAAGGCACAACTCATTTACTTAATGTTACAAAATTGACAGCTTGACAGTAAATACTAGAATACCAATATTGAATGGGTTATGAGTAATAAATATACTTAAAAGATGATTATATATGAGTGAGTGTGCACATGCTTGTCTCTGCTTGTATTTGGATTGACACTACTTGGGCAACAGTGAAGTTATTTATCTTCTGGTATAAACAAAATGTCTAACGATTCACTTTGTTTGACATGTAAAGATGTGAAATAAGTACTTTGTTTTCAAATATAAAATAAGAGTTGGTATTAGACAAGGCATTCTGGTCACAGAATACTATCTCATGGAGTTTCGTCCAATCCATACCAGATCGGAAAACAAAATCTATACAGTCTAGCATGGATGGTTCAAAGAAGCTTATGCATAAAAACTGATGAGACCAACTAGGTTGAAATTACAAGCCATATTTTATTTACAATCTTTCTTTTTTCTCTGTTTTACACTTTCTCTCCCAGCTAATCATACAGACAAAAATAGCCTCAAACAAAAGTACTGTCTTTTTTTCTTTTCCTTACAAAATATATAGCATAAATGTGAAAAAGCATAAATTCCACACAATTTTACATCTGTTCATATTTAATTCTACTCAACAGCTGTTTCATTAAGATAAGCATCATTAAATGTATAATTACATAATTCTGATACTTAATTAAATAATTCAAATTAAGTTGCATTAATTGTAATGTTGTGTCATAGCACAAGATTCCTGCTAATTTGAGTCAACACAACTTTTCAATTTATTTAATTTGAATTAATTTAATTAGAAAGTAATCAATTATGTAATTATATGTTTAATGATGTCTGTCCTGATAAAAAGCTGTTGGGTACAATTAATGTATGAACAGATGTAAAATTTATGCATGCAAGTCAATCCCATTTAGATTTACTGCAATATAACAACATCCTCAACAGCCTATTATTGATTGAGCACACACACACACACACACATTACCATCATCGTCATATATATTCATAAATATGTGTATGTTTGTATATGTTTATATATATGTATATGCATATGTGTGTGTGTGTGAGAAAGCATCTAGATGTATGTATATATCATCATCATCATCATCATGTATGTATATATATTTATAAATATGTATATATGTATATGCATATATATATGTATATATATGTGTGTGTGTGTGTGTGTGTGTGTGTGTGTGTGTATCAATAGACAGACAAACTGATAGATAGATAGATAGATAGATAGATAGATAGATAGATAGACAGACAGATAGATAGGTAGATAGATAGACAGAAAGAAAGAAAATTACTAAATTTATACTAAAGTAATTGGTTTGACTTCAATCGAGTGTTATCATATTATATGTGTTATTAGAATTTTGAATTTCAGATATCTTAATAAATTGATAATTTACCTCGTTGCACCTGGATTGCAGCTGAATTAACAGTATTCATTTCATCATCTAGCTGTCCTATATGTGCATACTTCAAGAATACTCGAGTTTTTCTGACGATATAGAAAAGGAAGACAAATGAGAAGTTATTGTTCAAAAATATATTCTTTTACATTCACTTCAAAGACTTCAGTCTCACAAAATTCTTCTTATTGATGCAGACAATAAGCAAGGATACCATCAGAGAATTTGTTATTATTGTCATCATTGTTGACATCAATTGTCATCAATGTCATTGTCGTCATCATCATCATCACCACCACCACCACCACCATCATTATCAGTACTATCATTTGCATTTCATCCTTTCAAGACTGACAAAATAAGTATCAGACAAGTACTGGGGTCATATAATCATCTATTCCCATATTCCCCACCAAATTTGTGTCACTGTGCCAGTTTGAAATCATTATCATCTCTACCATTCCCCCACCTGCCACTGCTACTACCACCATCACTATCAACACTACTACCATTACCATCACTACGACCAATATCATCCTCATAACTACCCCCTACTACTATCATTTTCCTCCTCTTCTTCATCATTATCATAACCACCCTGCCTTTATCGTAACTGCCAACACTCCCACTAACACCACCAACAGCTTAACCCTTATTGCACTGATTGAATTTTTGCTAGTAACATAATCACCATGATAATCATATGCAAATCAATTCATGCAGACTCTATCTATTGGCCAGTAAAAATAAAATGTGTGAACTACATCATAGTAGTACAAACAAGGAGGTGTATGGCTTACTAGTGAAGGTGTTGGACTCATGATCATAAGAGTGTGGTTTCAATTCCTGGATTGGGCAATAAGTTGTGTTCTTGAGAAAAACACTTCAATGCATGTCACTCCAGTCCACTCAGCTAGAAAAAATGAGTAATCCTGTGATGGACTGGCATCCTGTCCAGGAAAGATATACACCAGAGAAACCAGGAAACTGGCCCTAAGCTCCTTACTAAGTAATGTGGACTAACCACTACACCATATAAAATGTGGGGGATTCTGGAAAGTACTTCACTGTCAAAAATGAACTAACTCTGTTTCTGTGTCTCAAGTGTACATGCACAAAATCAAGAATATCTGGTTCCTATGCAGTAAGGTGTAATTCTCCTCTAATTGCTAATCTATTGTCTCATCTCATATTTTAAGGTTTCTGCAATATGTCAGCAAGTTTTGAATAGTTACCCTGTAATCATTTATATTTAATTGCTTCTCCAGTATCTCAGTAACACTTCACTCGGTACTTACCATATGTTCATAAAACTAAACTTTACTAAATAAGACTGTCCTTTTGACATCTTTATAACATGCCATAAATAGAGATAACATTTTGATCATAAATACCTCACACAATATCATGTTATAATTTCATATCTAAAGCTATATAAGTATAGACCATACTTAAAATATAACGCTGCAAGATAATGATTGGTAGGGTGAACTATACATGTTAGATTCATAGCTAACTGCGTTATTGCTAAAAGGTCAGTATTCATATCCCATCCTTAGTTCTGATATAGACCAGTGACCATAATGCTTATATGTTGCTAGTTCAATCAATTTAGCTAGATATGGAATAAACTACAGCTCAAAAGTTTT